>NW_027071022.1:0-5162 GCF_002906115.3 Quercus suber | reverse complement strand
GTTTTTTTTTTTGGTTTTTTTTTTTTTTGGGGGGGGGTGGGGGGGGTGTGGGGGGGTTGTTTTGTGTGGGTAAGGTTACTTGCTAATAACCTCTTGCAAACCTTGTAGAAACGGAAGACATATGCACTGAGTACTTAAAAAAATTTTATTGGATTAATATTTTTAAAATTCCACTATTAGATTCACTCTCATTGTTCTAAACACAAACAGAAAATTTCATATCCATAGGATATTATTTTGTGTATAATTTAAAATACAAAAAAATTTTAAATTACATTTGAGTATTCCAACTATTGGAAAAGGTTCAGTATAGTCTATCGACTATTAATTGTGTCAATTTAGTCCCTTGACTTGATTTTAAAAATTGAGGGACTAAATCAACAAAATTAATAATTGAGAGATCAAATTGACATAATTATAGTTGAGGGACGAAATTAGTAATTTAACTTATGAAAAACTTGAAAATCAAATATTTTATAAATGAGATAGCTATTGATCTTCTAATAATCTAGATATTTTGCAAGCATGGAGTTGTAAGGAGACAAAGGCAATATAATGGTGGATTTATCAAAACATTCATGCAATAATAATTTATAATTTATTAAATGGTGTAATATTAACAAAAGTTATTCCAGGTGTAAACTTTAATCAGAATTTATACTTAGTAATAATTTACTTTGGAAAGGTTATATAAATCAATTATAGCAGCGGAGGGCTATAAACTAATAATATTTTTATGATAATATAGTACTGTGTGGTGTAAATATTATTGTAATCAGATTTATTTTACCATAGAGATTACAACCTCCACGTAGTTGTTAAGTACAGTACCCTCGCTCATAGCTGCGGTCTTGGATCAACAAACCCTGATTAATGGCCTTTGCAACACTGTCTTCCCCTCCTCCTCCCAAAATGTAAATAAAGAGACTTGCACTTGCAAACATGTGCAAAAGCAAAAACCCTACCAACTAAATGCTGCTCCTGATATATGTAATGTATAAGATGGCAGATATATTTAACATATATTTCATGTAGATTGACATGATGAAGGTTTCAAATAATCCAGTTTCTGGAATAATTAAGCATGCTCTAAATAGTACTACTGCTCAGTACCTTATTTTAGGGGAAAGTTTCTCTGGGGATCTTGTGTCTTTACTAAACAGAGAAACATAAACCCCTGCAATCCCGACATCAGAATTGATTGCTAATGATGCCTAAAATACTCCAAATTTTCAAGTCCAGCTCTACATGAAAAAATTCACATCAGCCACCAAGCATATATACGAACAAAAAGTCTGTCCATGTAAGAATTTCTTTTTTTTTTTTTTTTAATCTCCTTAAAAGCTCTAAATCTTCAGTTTTAACTCTACATGGAAAAAATTTACATCAGCCACTAAGCATATATCAGAACAAGAAGTCTGTCCTCGTAAGATTTCCTATTTCTTTTTATTTCTTTCCTGCCAAATATGGTGCTCAGCAGCAGCCAAAGCAACCGCTTAAATTATAAGCCACTCTAGACTAGCAGTTCAACTGATGGACTTTTCAGTTTCAGACTGTGATTGCTTATTGATACCACTGCTATTCGTTAACCTCTTCCAATTGCATTGGTGAAATTGCTGGAGAACACAAATAGTATATGCTTTATACATGGTTGCCTAAGAAATTAATGGTAGCTTTTGCAAGAACCAGTTAGTTTTTTTATTAGCAAATTTTAAGTTGGAGGTTCATAGATATCTAGTTTCTAAACAAAAATCATACCTGAGTATGGAGCTGCGGACAATGAGTTTATGCCAAATTTACCTCAGGCAAATGATCTCTCTTAACTGCACTCTCTGATTTTACGGAAATTGAACCTTAGACTTTGATACACATTCTATAAAAGCAGCATTAGGCTCAAAGTTCTGTCACACTGCAGTGATCAGTTGTAAAAACTTGAGTAAGTTTCAATCTGCAGTTCTGCACACACTCCATTTCCATTTCCATTACTAACAATGCTGACTTTATCTGTACTGACCAACTTCTCAATGGTAACTTTGAAATGCATGCAAAGATTTCACTTTTGGTACGCTAGTACAACATCATTATAATTTTGTTACTCTTTAGAAGGCATCTTTTAACCCACATGCATCACTCACTAGCCCATGGGTGTTCATCATTCACTAGATACCTTATATCACAAGTAACGCTTGCATTATGGTGAAATTGGCATGAAAAGAGCATCAATAGGATAAATTCCATATTGACAGTTATTTGGTGTTTTTGTTGAATTATTTGAATAATCTTCAGATACCAATGATGATGTCTTTTTCCAATTTTATTTATTTATTGTAAAAAATTAGTGTGCTTTGCTTGCTTCTTAACCTACAAATTCTTTCTTTAACATTGTTTGCAATATTATCCTACTCAATTCTCATATTCTAATTCTTACCATGAACAAGTTTGAGTCCCTAATTTATCGCATTGGTTAATAGTCTTGGTAAATTTGCATAACTAGGATCTCCTTTAACGTTGATGCATTTTTATATGCCACCTTAATAAATTGATGTATGTGGTTTTGAATTGTAGAAAGAGGACTTACTGAGAGATGCTCTCAAGTTTGCCAATGTTTGTGGTGCATTGACTGTGACGGAGAGAGGTGCAATACCAGCTTTGCCAACTAGAGAAGCTGTGCTGGATGCTATGCTTCAGTCTGTAACATAAATTTACATTCCAACATCTGTTAAGTACCTTCTTGGGTCCTGGCTATTTGTTGGAAGATGATGATGATCGTACAGAATAAAGCAAAATTTCAGAAGGGAAAGGTTAAATGTAACATCTGAAATTATTTTTATTGAGCAGATTCATAGATCTTGTATAAGAGACTTCAAAATACAAATAATATGGTTGATGTGCTTGTGATTTCTGGTAAAACACATCCATGCTGCCCGTTCATCTTCTTTATTTTCACTGAATTGAACTTGATGAACATTTTCACAACTTGTTGAATGAATTGCATTATATGTTTGATCAGGTTTTTTACACGGTTAGGTATGCGTACGTCCAAAGTGACCTCCAGGGCGGGGGGATCCAGTAGGCTATGTTCAACACATTATCAAAATAGTCTGGTATAAATGTTTAATGATGTCATTTTCACTTAAGTAGGCAATTTCCTTCACAAGGACAGTCATGATTCCTGGGAAGAATGGTGGCACTGGTCTGTAAATGCATTATAAATATCAACACGGCATGTGATGTAACTCTTTCCAACCAAAGTGTCATATGCAGTGCAGCAACAACCTTCCCTAACATCAGATATTTGGGGCACTTGGGTCTTTTTAATCCTTATCTAAAAATGCTCATGAACATTGACAATGTTTTACATGGGAAAGTATCACCTCCAATTCACTATCATTTTTAGTCCGAGATGTGCTAATTATTTCATTTTTAAACGCCACATGTCTTACAACTACTCAAAAATTAGAGGATTCAGTAAGAGGGGATCTTATCCTGTTTTACACTAGTAGATTATCTCTTGAACGAAACAGTAGAATTAGAGGTATACAACAGTGAATCGTGTCGTGTCATGGTGGTAAAAATTACCATGACAAATACAATGAGTGGGCTTCTTTTACAAAGCCTTCTATAGCAGACCAAACTATTATAGTCTACACATCAATTAATTCAGGCCTTCCCATTAACTCAGAAGAGGACAAAATCAATTTTTGGGCCTTGGAACTAAAATAGTGTTAGATAACCACTAATTTTCTATCAAACCCAAACTTCTCACCCTCTTGGCGGAAGCAGACTCAAACCTGAAAACAGCACCAACTCTTTTCTTTCCTATCGATATCTAACATTTTATAATGAAAATCAGATTGAGCTTGCTCATGTACACATTGTATTTCAACAAGTACAACCCAGATGGGGTTGGCCTCTCCTCTTAAATAAAACAATAAATTTAGTGATTTTTTTTTAAATTTCTGAAATGATATGTGATTGGTATCTATAAGTCAACAATAAAAGAGATATCAATAATGACTCTCATAAAAATAATGTTCCTATCTTAACAAATTGTAAAAAGCGTAAAGTTTTATTCTGTTGGAAACTCCCCAAAATTGATGTAAAGTGGAGCCAATTTATAAAAATTAATGTAAGGTCCTACACTCTTACCACATGTAATGAATATAATGGAAAATTATGTAAGACAATCCAAAGTTTAAATCCTGTTTCCTTCTTCTTTTTTTCTTTTTGTCAATTAAAAGTCCCAATCTTAGCGAAAATTGGGTCATTAAACAAAGAAAATGAAAATTTTGTTAACAAAACTTGTATTTCACCTACGCAACCAATTTTAATTTTTTGTCAATCACTTTCTTATTTTAAATGGATAATTTAATCCATGATGTCCCAATTTTCTCTATTTTGTTACTATCCCTAGTAATGGAAATGAATAACAGCGATAAAAAAAATTCATAATTTTGAGACTTTAATTTGTCAATTAAAAGCTTAAAATACAATATGAAATATGATATAAATTATTAGTAACTTTATGTATTTCACTCTAAATAATAATAAATTAACAATGGATGATTTTGTTTCCGCATCCTAATCTGACAAGAACATAATCCAAGCCATTCCTTCCATTCCATCTCTCCCACCATTCATCGTATAACAGATATAATCTCATTGTTTCTTTTTACCTTAATTTGGCAACCGTTGGAACTTAGGAAGTTACAATCTTTAGGTGATCCAATCCTTACGCTAAATCCCCTAGCTTCATGGACTACCTTACCCTTTGGAAAACCATCTCTTTAAAATCCAAAGTCTTAATGCTCCAAACTTTACTCTCACACATTCAATTGTAAACCAACCCCCCCAAGCAAATTTAGAAAACTATCACAACCACAATACACAATGGCTGATGATGCACAGGTAAAGGCTGAACATGAACGCATTTTCAAGAGCTTTGACGCCAATGGCGATGGCAAAATCTCTTCAGCGGAGCTCGGGGATGCCCTCAAAACACTTGGCTCAGTCACAGCCGAGGAGGTGAAACGTATGATGACCGAGATTGATACCGATGGTGATGGGTTCATTTCATTCCAAGAGTTCACTGCATTTGCATCTGCCAATAGTGGCTTAATGAAGGATGTTGCTAAGATATTTTAATGCGTCTCTTTTTCATA
>NW_027071021.1:0-5307 GCF_002906115.3 Quercus suber | reverse complement strand
GGTGGATGACGTCGGAAGTTCACTGCAAGCCACAACCAATTCAGTGGTCAAATACCCAAAAGCTTGCGAAATTGCTCTGCCTTGTTGAGGTTACAATTGACAGGAAATAAATTGAGCGGAAATCTGTCTGAAGATTTTGGTGCCTATCCACGGCTCAAGTTTATTGATCTTAGCCATAATAATTTCTTTGGTGAAATCTCAAGCAACTGGGCAAGTTGTCCGAAGCTAAATATGCTCCTTATTGCGTATAACAACATCACTGGCACCATACCGGCAATAATAGGAAACTCAACCCAATTAGGTGTACTTGACTTGTCTTGGAATAGATTGGTTGGGAAAATTCCTGAGCAGCTTGGGAAGTTGACATCCCTTTTCAAGCTGCTATTGAATGGCAATCAACTTTCCGGCATCATTCCACAAGAATTAGGAGCTTTAAACAAGCTTCTCTTTTTGGACTTGTCTGCCAACATGTTTAGTCAGCCAATGCTGGGATGTTTGGATAATTTAACAGAACTTATTTACTTGAACTTGAGTTACAATAAGTTCAATCAAAATATTCCTGATCAGCTAATACAGTTGGCACAATTGTGTCAGCTAGATTTGAGTCACAACTGTCTTGAAGGGGAAATTCCAACCAATATAGAAATTTGGCGAAACTTAGTGATGCTGAACATCTCCCACAACAACATCTCTGGTGAAATTCCTTCTTCTTTTGAAGATATGAAGTGGCTAATGTATGTTGATGTCTCATTCAATCAATTGCAAGGCCCTATTCCCAACAGTGCAGCATTTCTACTTGCTCCCATTGAAGCATTGGAGGGGAATAAAGGATTATATGGCAATCAAATAGGGATGACAGAGTGCAGCCGTGCCTCCAAGAAACACCATCATGTTTTGGCTAGGGGAATTTATGTCATTATATTTATTTTTGGTTCTTTGGGAGTTGTATCATTCATTTTCATTGTAATTTACTTGATGAATGGAAGAAAAAAATACTCACAAGAGATTCACCAACAAGGTGAAGTTCATGAAGATGCCCTCTCCATTCAATCTTCTGCTGAAGGAAAAAAATTGTTTGACGAAATAATTCAAGTCACGGAGGATTTTCATGACAAATTTCGCATTGGTATTGGAGGAGAAGGGAGTGTATACAAAGTGCAATTGGAATCAATTGGCACTGTAGCTGTTAAGAAACTCCATGCCTTGCCTGATGGTAGAGGATATGACAGAGAAAGTTTAAAGGAGCTACAAGCATTGGAGGGAACTGGACATCGAAACATTGTAAAGCTTTATGGTTATTGCATACATAGAAGGGTCTCATTTTTCATATATGAGTACTTTGAAAAGGGAAGCTTGGCAAATGTGTTGAGAAATGAAGACACTGCTAGAGGCCTAAATTGGTCTAGCCGGTTTAAAGTCATCAAAGGTGTGGTAGCAGCGCTATCTTATATGCACCATGATTGCAAACAACAATTTATCCATCGTGATATAAATAGCAAAAATATTCTGCTGGATGATGAATACGAGCCCCATATATCAGATTTCGGGCTAGCCAGACTTGTGGATTTTAATACCCCATATGAGACACGATGTGCAGGCACACCTGGATACATTCCGCCTGGTAATGTAGTTCTTATTTTCTTGAAGTAACATAGGGGTTAGATTATAACTAATGTTGGATTGTTGTCTTTGTCTTTGCAGAATGTGTTGGAACAATGATTTTGACTCCCAAAGTTGATGTCTATTGTTTTGGAGTTCTAATATTGGAACTCATCCATGGCGAGTATTTAGATGATATGGTTTCATCATGTCAGAAGAAGGAATCAAACTGGTCATTTGATTTTTCAAAAAAAAAAGAAAAAGAAATATTCATTTGCTGATGAAGATGTGTTGGACCAGCGCCCTTCAGCTCCCACAGAACTAGAAAAGTTGAAGCTCGCAAATGCCTATAAATTGGGAAGACGCTGTGTAAAAAAAGAACCAGATGGAAGGCCAACAATGAAAGACATTTTTAAGAATATTAGCCAAGAATACAACTCTAGTAGGACATTGTCAGACAATGCATCTTCCAGTAGGACATTATTGGATAACTAGTAAGTTGATGAATCAATTTTACTGCAATTTGTTATTCTTTTGATTTTTTGTTTTGTGCTCCATGGATATTCTTTGAATATGGTAAGAGGCAGATGTGTACATTTTTGTGTTCAATTATAGATATTTTTCACCTATTACATTGAACTCCAATAGTTGAAGCTCCATCTGTAATTATTTTTGATTGCCTGTGTCCACTCAAAGAAGGCTACATTTATAAATATTTGGACTTTGTATTACCTTAATCTTTTATGAGTTTTTATTGAGCAATGTATATAAGCATAAATCACGTCATACCACATGTCAAGTGGTGTACCATACCCCTTTCTTTCTTGTCCTGTGGACAATGATAATCTTCCAAGTAGTAGAGATTTTTTTCACTTCAATAAATGTAAAACATGGAAGATGCTGATGAATTAGAAGATCTTTATGCCTTTTGCCTAAAAATGCTTTAGATATGTCATGTGTGGTTTCCAGTGGCAGCTGTTGCAAACCAAAGTATGGAACTTTATACAAGTTAAAACTTCAAAATTCTGTAGTTATTTTAGTTAATGGTATGAATGGTAGTGGTGATGTTAAATTTCCATGAAATTACTCTAGTTTCATTTAAATTACTAAAGTTATTTGTATACCTATGCATACTTTTGTTAGTTACATGTCTACCTATGCATACTTTTGTTAGTTATATGTCTACCTATGCATCCTTGTCTTTTTTTCATTTTTTTTTTTTTTGCCAAAGTGATTTTTATTTTCATTTTTTTGAATAATCACTCTTAATTTTTTCTGTTTATCATATAACTTCTTTTTCATCTTGGTTGTTGCAGGTATCTTTTGGCAGAAGCTGGTGACACATTATTTGCTTACTTTATTGGAACAAAGAAGTACAAGTAAGAATGATAGGATTTATTGATTTAGTTATCTCAGTCTCTATAATTTTATAAGTATGAATTTTATTTTGTGCAAATCAAGGGATGTCGTGGCTGATGCAAACATGCTGCGAGGTGCTATATTTCATGAGGATATTATGGAAGTTGCCGAGGAGATTGAAACTGTTAAGTCTGAACAACATGAAAGTCGAAAAGGAAATTTGGAAAACTTGTGGAATCCCCTTGAATCAAAATCTAAGCAACTAAAAGATAAATCTAAACCTGCTACCCACCGAGTAAGATAGCAGTTATTGTTTTCATGGTTTTGTTGATTGTGTTTCATCAACATATGTCAACTATGTTAGCGCGTTACACTTTTTTTTCCCGAGTTTTCTAAGCATAACTAATTCCCTATATGCCAATGTATTGGTTGGTTATTCCTAGATTCTACAGATGCTCTTAGTTTGTATAATTGTCTGTGTATTTTTCTAATTTTTTTTTTTTTTTCTCTTTCCAATTTTTTCAGGGCTTTTTGGCCCGTGCCAAAGGGATACCTGCTTTGGATTACAGACTTGCTCAGAAGAAGAAGCGAAAGCTTGTGTTATGTGGACATTCTCCCAGTCCCCAGTTGGAAATGCTGCTTTAAAAGAGTAGGCATCTTCTTAGTAATTATATTATTTCTGAATATTTGAGTTCCTGATATTATTCTTTTTTATTTATTTAATTATTAGTTTAAGATAACACATCCATATTATTTAATTTTATTTTATTTTTTCTTTCAGCTGTTTTAATAGAAAAGGATGGCATCACTATTTCAAGAGTTATTGTATTCCAGAAGATCTGGTGCCTCGTATCTTGTCTCCTGCGTATTTTCATCATTATAATGGACAGGCTCAATCGATGCCTTCTGATGCTGAATCTACTAATATATCTATGTTAAAACGTGAGGAAGGGATAGATAAGCTAAAAGAGGATGATGGGAAGCAGTTGGTTTTGGGATTGGGTCCTGTACAGAGTTCATTTTGGAGGCTTTCAAGGCTTGTTCCTTTTGAGGGTGTAATGAGACAGTTGAATAAATAAATACAGAGGAAAACGATTTGTGTCTGCAGAAATGTCTACGTCTGCTGATTCCGTTGCAGCATCTTTGGTTGAAGATGAAGTAGTTGGGCCACAGTCTCTTGTAATCCAAGAGGGTTCAGATGGCATTTCCCTTAAGCCATTTTCTGACACTGATAAAGCGCCACCAGAGGTAGCACCAAGTGGAAAGTTAGCAGAACAAGGTGACATTAAAGGTGGGGATAGCAAGAGCTGGCGTGGAGTGCCTATTTACCTTCTTATGTACCTTTTGGGCAGGTATATATAATGAATTAATGTTTCGTTTATTTGTCTGTTTGTTTTTCATTCGTTTATCGTAGATTATTTTTGCCAGATAGAAAAAAGCTGGGTTTGATTGACCAAACAGTTCTTAGGAAATAGTGAATCTTTACAAAGCTGTAACTAAGAAAGTAAGCTGCCTATATTTATGAATTAAGCTGCAACAAATGAACATTCTGAAATTATATCAGTACTCTGAATGCTTTGGTGTCTGCTGATATATTTCATTGTGAGTCTGCATTAACTATGCCTCCTTGGGTTAGTTTTTGATAATGATCTCCTGTCCCATCCTTAGCCAAAAAAAATTCCCCAACAAACTCTATTAACCATATTAGCCATGCTAGTGACAGGAGATCATCATATTGGTTGAGATATCCATATGGTCTCAATATGAAGCATGTCCCTTAATTGTGAGAATGGATTTTTGTAGTTTAAAATATTAATGGTCTTGCTTTTGTTATGTGATAGCTTGGAACAAACCTCTTCTGGGTTAGTGGCTATAGAAATAAAATAGACTCAGTCCCTTTTGGGATTTGGTTGCAAAGAGCAAGTAATGCTTTTAGCAAGATGGTTGGAAATTATATATGGTACCTGGGTAAACTGCAGCAAGATAGAAGGTGACTCTTGAAAATGGTTTTCCTCAAACAAGTTTGACTTAAAAGTTTGGATTAGGCGTTTTTAAAAAAAAAAAAAAAAAAATTTTTTTTTAAAATTTTTTGGGGGAATTACACCCTATCCCCTAAATTATACGCCCTTTTACACTTACCCCTCTAAACTATTATCCATGTGACACTTTATACCCCATCTCATTGGTAATTGTTTAGGGAAGTGTGTATTCTTATCATTTAGGGGGGTAAGTGTAAAAAGAGTATAATTTAGGAGGGTAAGTGTAAAAAGGGGTATAGTTCAGTGGGGTAAAGTGTGCATTCTCGTAGTTTAGGTGGTATAGTTTAGAGGGGAGGGGGGGGGGGGGGGG
>NW_027071020.1:0-5350 GCF_002906115.3 Quercus suber | reverse complement strand
CATTCTATGGCCCCGTTTTAAAAACGGGGCTGTAGCTCGTCTGGGGCCGCGTTTTAATAAACGCGGCCCAAAAAAACGCGGCCTAATGGGCCCGCGTTTTGTAGTGTAACCAATAACTTGTGGCTCTCCTCTAAATAAGAAAAATATTTCCGTTTTTTAAAATAATAATTTTTTCATAGAAACATTCTTGCTCATATATATATATATATATATGCACGCTTTTATTTTGTTTCTTTATTTTTTTTCAATATATTTCATATGGCAGATTTTTTCTTCAAAATTTTGGTATAGATTATAGTAGCTAGATCAAAAGCACATATATGTTTGTTTGTTCATAATCATTTCTATCTGAACTAAGGCAAATGGTTGGTAAGGATTAGAAGATGAACAACTTACCAGCTTGTTTATAGAGAAATTGTATTTATGCGTACTTTTCTTTTCTTTTTTTAACTAAAACTACGAGAAGAACATTGTTAGTTATAAATTTTATCAGCTAGTAGCTCCGAAGCCAATCAGTTACAATGCTTAATCCAACGGCAGGAGGCTGTAGATGCAATTCAGAGCATCAACCAACAGGAGCTGAGGAAGAACGAGGCACAGATATTGGAGAAATTATAAGATTCACATGTGGACCACATCACAAGTGGAAGTTTTTTAGTAGAATGGTAGATCACATCACTTGTCCACCAAAAGACTCTATAATTTCTCCAGATATTGGGTATTTTAATAGCACTTCTTTATTAAATGTTCACAGTGTCATGCATCCTCTCATACCTTGTTCCTTCTCTTGTTATTAAAGAAAGACTAGATTCACTACTTGGCAATTGCAAGTTGTAACTAATGTGATTACCCTAAATATTATTTAGCTCGTCATTAATCCCAATTAATTAGCTCGATAATTGAGCAGTGATCTGAATTTATCTTAATATATAGCAAGTGATTAATATAAAAATATTTCCTACACGGCATTTGCCCTTATCCACAATTTCCGGGAACAATAACAGATGCCATTAGTGTTATATATATATATATATATATATATCTATATATAAAGTCGGGAAGAGATCTAATTAATATCAATTAGAATGAGATCTGAATTAATCTTGAATCTTAGGTTCGGTTTTTATAGCGCTTGTCTTTTGTAGNTAGAGAGAGAGAGAAATATATATATATATATATATTATTTGAGCACATGTTTACATATCTTAATATAATATTGCATAAACGGGATGAATTTGAATGAGAATGGATAAAGTCTTGTTCAAATATGAAAATATTCTAGATTTAAAAATGGGACAATTTTCCTAAACGCTCATTTAATTTTTTTTAATATCTTGCTGTTCATTTAGTCTTTTGTTTATAAAAAATAGAAAGACATACACTTAATCAACTCCCTCCTCACAGATCCTAAAACAAAATGCGAATGCAGGCTAGATAATTATTATAATAGTGTTCATAAAAGTCGTTGAAGCTCAACTTACATAGTTTGATATAGCTCATTCAGTCTTTACTATTACATAAATAGGATGGATCTTAATGACAATAAATAAAGTATTGTTTAAATGGGACAACACTTTTTTAGAAAGAGTTTAATTTATTTCCGGTATTTTTTTAACTGGATATTTCATTTTATTTTAAATATAAAATAGCAAGTGATAGTAAGTTTTAATTAATGAGTAATGTGGTAGTCTCTCATTAAAATAAAAAATGATTTCAGTTAAAAAAGTATTGAAGGTAAGTCATACCCTTTTAAAAAAATATTATATTCACAATATTTTTATAATACTTTTACAATAAACCTTAAGTAGTAGGTTGTTAAAAAAAATTTCTTCTAATTTCACCATATTGTCTAATTTTCCCTTGTGGGAGAATTTGGATTGAATCCCCCTATAAGGAAAAAATTAGAAACTAACAATGACAATTAACTCCCATAAAAGAATGTCAATTAATTAATGCAATTTGTGTCACAAATAATAAAATAAATAATTTTATTTATTATTTTTGAGTGAAGTTAAAGATACTAAAAATTTTAATAAAGTAAATCATGTTATAATTTTTCTCATAGTCCAAATTTCACTTATAATTCTCATCTAAATATTTTTCATAATTAAATAAATGATAATTACAACTTATGTAAGTTTTTGTTAACCTCATACAATGTTTAAATTATACAACATTTAAATCTACAAAGTAACCATTTGGACATTTAAAGCCCTAGACTTTACCTTGAAAATAATACCAAATTAGGGATATTATATTATTTCCAAATTTTATTAGAATATATTCATGTTTTATTTTGAAAAATAGTAAAGTATCAAATAAAGAATTTGAGCACTTAGCACTTTTGATAGGTAACATATTATATTATATTATATTATATTATATATATCAAAAAAAAAAAAAAAAAAAAAAAAAAAAAAAAAAGAGCGCATTTTAATTTTCCAAAACTTCAGACGGTTGAAGTGTTTAACTCTTTTACACTCTTCTCCCAAAAAATAAACAAAAGCTAAAACTTTAATTGGTATGTGTTTTTTTTTTTAATAAGAAAAACATTATTATGTTAAAATAAAAAGAAACCTCTTTCATAACATTCAAATTTTTTTTTTTTTTTTTTTTTTGGAGAAACACATTCAATTAATTAGGGGTCATGTTAACAAGTGTCATAAAACATTGGTTAACAATCAAATTAAAGAAAATTTTTATGAAAAAAAAAAGTAATTAATATTTTGACAACTTTTTTCATTTTTCATAAAAATGATATTAAAATTATTTTAAAATAAATTTTAACCAACTTAAAAAAAAAAAAAAAAAAAGTACCATATCACAAGAGTTAAAGACGTGTACAGAACGTTACACACATTCCTGAGTCATCGTTGATGACGTTATTGTAATTACGTCATGCTTCGTCAATGGAAATTCTTCCACGTAATTCAAGGTTTGATATAAAAAGACCAAAGCTTCCATTAAAGTAAATGACCAAAAGATTCTCATTGTCTTTCGATATGGCATTGGTAACAGCATTTCATTTTCAACTTCACACAAAATGCATAGGATGTGATTTCACGTGCATGCAGGTAAACTTCAACTAATCTTAAGTATAGTATACTTCACCGCACCTTATTATTGCAGTTATATGTGCAGTGCGGTGTGGTGCAGTTTATAGTTTAGCCAAAATCGCACCGCACCTCATTTCTGCAGCCACATGTGCGGTGCGGTGTATAAAAATTCACCTGCTATATAAAAATTTAACATATATATCACCATACAATTCAAAATGTATCTATAATATCACTATCTCAAATTCTCAAGTATACATCAAACATGTAATGAAGTCAAGTACTTTGAATAAGGTAGAGTGGCAAGCAACTTAAATGTTTTAACTATCAAAATCTAATGCTCTTCAGTCCTCACTTTAGATCAAGAATATGAAGTAAAGAGTTTATGTGAAACACCAGGTACAAAGCAAAAAAGATTTACCCATACTCAAAGCAATTCTAGTCATGCCTACTAATTTCAAGTTTCAATTATCAATACCATAATGTAAACAAGTCTAAAGCAAAACATAAAATGAATTACAAATCCAAAACATAAAAAAAAAATATCTAACATAAAAAAAAATATATATATATATATATCTAACTTAAATATCTAACATAAGAAGCTACAAGTGCCATATACCAATGGCAACACAACAATCAATAAAAAAAATAATATAATTAACAAAGAAAAATTTTAGCAATAGAACAATGAGATACGGCTAATAATTTGGTGCAGTGGCAGTGAATTGAACAAAGAAAAACTCAATAGATTGACTTTAACAACTTGTCCTAAGTGAATAGTATAATAGGCCAATATATTAATTTTAACAAAGAAAAACTTGAATTGAACATATGAATACCTCAATAGTAGATGCAATTGGTATGGCAGTGAGTAGTCTAGGAGACTAGGACTCTAGGTTGAAGTGTGGCGGCTAGGGTATTAAATTATTAATGTATTGATCTTTTGTCCTTATTTTATATATATATATATATAGAGTGCAGTGCAGTGCAGTTGGTGCGGTGCACTGTTACCTGTGGTGCGGTGCGGTTATGTCATTTTGTGGGCGGTTTTGGTGCAATTTTTTCGGTTTATGCGATTTGTGTGGTTTTGGTGAACACTCCTAATTGCAACTAATATGATTTACTGTATTATTTAGCACGTGGTTAATTAATTTGGTAAGTGATTTGAATTTATTTTATCATAACTAAAAATTATTACTTCACATCATTTTTTACCACAATTAGTTATGAAGAGATTTAAATAATCCTAAGGTACGATGATTGAACTGAGATCTGCATTGATTATAATTGAACTTTATTAAAATTTTTAGTATCTTTAACTTCACTCAAAAATAATAAATAAAATTATTTATTTTATTATTTGTGACACAAATTGCATTAATTAATTGACATTCTTTTATGGGAGTTAATTGTCATTGTTAGTTTCTAATTTTTTCCTTATAGGGGGATTCAATCCAAATTCTCCCACAAGGGAAAATTAGACAATATGGTGAAATTAGAAGAAATTTTTTTTAACAACCTACTACTTAAGGTTTATTGTAAAAGTATTATAAAAATATTGTGAATATAATATTTTTTTAAAAGGGTATGACTTACCTTCAATACTTTTTTAACTGAAATCATTTTTTATTTTAATGAGAGACTACCACATTACTCATTAATTAAAACTTACTATCACTTGCTATTTTATATTTAAAATAAAATGAAATATCCAGTTAAAAAAATACCGGAAATAAATTAAACTCTTTCTAAAAAAGTGTTGTCCCATTTAAACAATACTTTATTTATTGTCATTAAGATCCATCCTATTTATGTAATAGTAAAGACTGAATGAGCTATATCAAACTATGTAAGTTGAGCTTCAACGACTTTTATGAACACTATTATAATAATTATCTAGCCTGCATTCGCATTTTGTTTTAGGATCTGTGAGGAGGGAGTTGATTAAGTGTATGTCTTTCTATTTTTTATAAACAAAAGACTAAATGAACAGCAAGATATTAAAAAAAATTAAATGAGCGTTTAGGAAAATTGTCCCATTTTTAAATCTAGAATATTTTCATATTTGAACAAGACTTTATCCATTCTCATTCAAATTCATCCCGTTTATGCAATATTATATTAAGATATGTAAACATGTGCTCAAATAATATATATATATATATATATTTCTCTCTCTCTCTACAAAAGACAAGCGCTATAAAAACCGAACCTAAGATTCAAGATTAATTCAGATCTCATTCTAATTGATATTAATTAGATCTCTTCCCGACTTTATATATAGATATATA
>NW_027071019.1:0-5385 GCF_002906115.3 Quercus suber | reverse complement strand
TTTTTTTTTTTTTTTTTTTTTTGCTAACGTGATTATCTAGAGCTCTTTGAGTATTTAACTATTCTATCGGGTATTTGTAGCCCTTGGTCCCACACATACCAGGTAATTACATGGAATCTCTTGGGGTTGGCCCTCAGATGCTGGCCAGAAGTTTCAAAAAGTGACACAATTTAGTTTTACCTTTTCAATAATCACTTGTTTGCTGTAAAAGAGGCAATCATTTTCAAGCTAAGTATCACCTTTAAATCACACAAATTGGGATTTCCTATCTTCAGAATTTGGTTCATATAAATCATGCATTGGGTGGCGAAAGAATCACATAACTGTGATATCAAACTATCTGGATTTCCTATCTTCAGAATTTGGTTCATATATTTGTCTTACAATTTCAATTTCAACTAGAACAGCTAAGCAGGCTTGCACAATTTTAACCATAAGCATTTTGGTCAGGACATTGATGCACATGGTGTATTTCTTTTGAGTTATGGCATGAATACTACTACACAATGTGTAATGGAAAGTTATGTGGGGGCTTGGAAAATATATATCACAAAACATGGCAATAAAACATAAACCAGTAGTAGAGTACAATAAACTGGAATTCACTGCTAACAACTGTGTGATTTTCCAAAATGACGTCAGAATTTTTAGGCTAAAACAACTTCAAGCAAAATAATAATGTTTTTGAATTTGGTTGCTAAGCAAATGTAGTGAAGAAGAATCATCAATTCATCGACATTGTACAATTGGGCCCTTGTACACAAGTCAACACCAACCAAGCCTTAGACCCAAAATTTAGGAGTTGGCTATGTATCTTTGGCAGAAGAGTAAGGGTCAGCCAAATGTATTCTTTTCTGCCACACCATTATAAATCAAGTCATCAATGTCTTGTCTTTTCCTGAGCTTTCAAGCTACCAAACATTAGATATGAAATGGAATACTCCAAGGAAACCTACTTGCTATTTAGAAACATAATAAAGCCCAAGTTGCCCAAACTCCAAAACAAAACAAACCCATCAAATAGTTATAACCCAATGCTGCATGCAACCCAATAAAACAGAGAATGAAAATAGCGCCATTTTATGAACCATTGATGACAACCCATTTGCAACAAATGCTATTCATTCCTTTCCTTTACAAACAAACAGAGGATAGTGAAATTTTAAAACACACACACAAATAAAACCAGAACCCCACGAAAAAGTAGGGTTGTAAATAAGCCGAGCCGAGCCAAATATTAAAACCTCAAGTTTGTTTGTTTATTTATTTATTTTTTTGAACACAAGCTCAAGGTCATCACCAGTCAATATTTTATGTTTAAGCTTGACTCATTTTCTCGTCAAGCAAGCTTGAGCTTATTCAGAAGTTACTTGATTAACTTATTATTTTCATATATATTGGGAAACCATGACTAAAATATTTTGGATTTGCTGCCATGGATTTCCTTTGATTCTCAATTCTCAATCGGCAAATTGCATTGGGTCGTAATTCCTAAAAAATCATGATGATTTTGGAATATACACATTTTATAAGGGCGAATTTGACATTTGATAAAGTAAATAGTTTCAGAATAAAAACTTAGGGTACGTTTGGTACATTATAATGATTATTACATGAGAATATGAATAAGTATTACAAGGAATACATTAAGTTGGAATGTAATAAGTATTACTATTCATTAGTTTGGTGACCATTTAGGAATAGAATCCTGAATATGCATCTACAATTTAGTAGAGCATAAAAAGAATGTGTAATTAAATCATTTTAAAGTCAAATTTCCTAAAATACACTTATTTTAGGGTGTTCAAAATAGAGCTAATAATTAATAACAAAAAAATTTTATTTTCTTTCCTTTTGAAGATGTGGCAACTAATGGCATTTTAGGAAATATTTTTAAAAAGTTATTATATAAGGTGAAGGAATCGATATTCAATACTTTTGATAAAGAATAGTTATTCATCATTTTGAAGAATAGCTATTCATAAGGAATAACTATTCATTGTAATAAAAACATAACAAACAACCGAATAGTTATGCCATAGGAATATCTATTACATTCAGTGTCTATTACAGTCTACCAAACGTGCCCTTAACAAATAATAGTATTTTTTTTTTATGAGGTTTTTTTTTTTTCCTTCCTTTTTTAATTTTTTATGAGGAACAAATAATAGTATTATTATACATGAGAAATGAAAAAGTTTGAATATTAAATTGCTTGCAACTCATCACAACAATTCTATTCAATATCTTTTTATTGAATATGAATTATAATAAATTCACAATTTGGTTACATTTTTTTTTTTTTTTTTGATGAACAAATTGGGTGAGTGGGGGCAACTATTGTGGCGGACCCCTGTGGGCGTGACCATTCAAGCACTCATTTATTAGGGAATGTTGGATTGAGTCATAGCTACTGTTGTCCGGGGTGACAATGTTAGGATTGGTGCCCTTAAATCCTATTGTAAGATGCTACGTATAATNTTTTTTTTTTTTTTTTTGGGAGGAAATTTCCCATTTAAACCCACTAATTTTGAGTGCTAAAAGCCCATCCTTTTATCTTTTTGGATGAGTAAAGCCCATCTTTATAGAGAAGAAGTGACATGACGCAAACCATACAACAAGTTAATTTGGAAATTTAAAAGCAAACAAGTTTATGTAGCGTTTGGTACAGGATAATATTTTAAGATTTTTAGAAATGTTTAAAAATTCCTATGTTTGGTTGCAAATCATGCAAAGATTTCCTTTGTGTGTGTGTTTGTTTCTAAAAAAAAAAGTTACAAAGTGGGAAGGTGTTACGTACTTACCCTGCCCAGAAAATCTGGTCTTTTAGACTTAGGATGACTATTTCATATCCACAAGCATTGACACCACACAAACCATACAACATTTTAATTCAAAAATTTAAAAAGCAAACTTTCCAAGTGTTAGTTCTTTTTTTAATATATAGAATTAAACTTCAAATTAAAATTCATTGACCTACTTTAATCCATGAAGAAGAGATTAATTTTAAAATCTATTTCATGTACTAAAGAATATCTATTACAACCATTTTAAAAATAAATAGTCATTTTTCAATTTAAAGAATATCTATTTCTATTTAATAACTAATCCATATACTAAAGATGCAACCAAACGACTAAATCGCTATCATATGAATAACTATTTCATTCACAACTAATCCACGAAATGCTTGTAAAAAATGATGTATAAGGAAAATTTATATTTTTGAAAATATATTAATTAATTTTAAAACCTATTACATGTACTAAGGAATATTTATTCCAACCATTTAAAAAGGAATAGTCATTTCTCAATTTAAAGAATAGTTATTTTATGTAATAATTAATTCATGTATAAAGATACAACCAAATGATTGAATCACTATTACATTAATAACTATTCCATTACACTATTACAGAATAGATTATACATGTCATTCCATACACATCACTCTAGGATAGTTTGGTTCTTATATATAGAAAACTTCTAAAAGATAATGTATAAAGAAAATTTATAATTTTTGGAAATTTATTAATTAATTTTAAAATCTATTATATACACTAAGGAATAACTATTATAACTAGGGGTGTCAACCAAACCGCACAAATCGCACAAACCGCAAAAACCGCACCAAAACCGTTCACAAAATGACATAACCGCATTGCACCGCAAGTAATAGTGCATTGCACCGCACCACACCACATGGTGTAGTGAGGTTTGCGGTTTTATAATAAGAAAACCGCACAAACCGCACCGCACCGCACCGCACCGCACCTTCTCTATATATTAATATATTTAATTATTTTTAATATTAAATATATTATTAATAGTTTAATAACCCTAGTTAAAAAAAAAAAATAATAATAATAATAGTTTGATAACCCTAGCAAGTGTTGATTAGGAAAGTGCCAAAAATAAAGAAAAACTAGCTCAATAGTTTAAAACTTGGACCAAAACAAAGGGAAAAATTAGTTTTTGGCTGGGTAGAAAAAGCCTAAAATTTGAAAAATATAAAAACTTCAAATCATTCAAATCATATCTTATACACCGCACCGCATATATAACCGTAAAAATGAGGTGTGATGCGGTTATGGTTTTGGCTAAACTTTAAACCGCACCGCACCACACCGCACCGCACAAGTAACCACAAAAATAAGGTAAGGTGCAATTATGGTTTTAGCCAAACCACACCGCAAAGTGCGGTGCTAAAAATGGCCCAAAACTGCACCACACCACACTGCGAACACCCCTAATTATAACCATTTAAAAAAGAGAAGTATTACCACCACGCACCCTTGGTGCGGTGGTCACTTTACAAATATAAGTGTTTGTAGGGTGTGAGGGGTAAGGGCTGGGGTTCAAGTCTCCGAGAGTAAGTTTCACACACACACACACACACACACTTAGATTATGTTATAGTAGAATCTCTATCTTGTATATATTAAAAAAAAAGTATTAAGTTCACAACATTTTTATAGTGAATTATATTTGGTAAGTTGTTATTGATTATAATTTAAATCCACAACTTAAATTACTTTTTTTCTCACTCATAACAACGTATCACTTACAATTTGTTGTAAAAATATTATGAAAATGTTATGAATAAATAATTTGTCTTTAAAAAAGAATAGTCATTACTCAATTTAAAGAATAATTATTTCTATGTAATAACTAATCTATATTATAAAGATAAAATCAAATGACCGAACTGCTATTACACATACATAATTATTCCATTACAGAGGTTATTACAAGATAGATTATACATGTCATTCCATACATGTCATCCTAGGATAGATTATATCTATATTTCATCCATGTCACTCTAGGATAGTTTGGTTGTTACATGTGGAAAGCATTTAAAAGATGATATATAAGAAAAATTTAAGGTAAATTGCAAATTACACCCCTAAAGTTTAGGGGTGTTTAGATTTTACCCACTAAAGTTTTAGAATTTGGATTTTACCTCCTGAAATTTGAGTGTGTTTGAATTTTACACTGTGACGTTTTAAAATTTGGAATTTACCTCCTAAATTTTAGAGGTGTTTGGATTTTACTTCCTAAAGTTTGGGGTGTTTGGATATTACACCTTGAAGTTTAAGAATTTGGGGGTATTAAATCCAAATACTCCCAAACTTGAGGGGTTAAAATCCAAATTATGTGACGTCAGGGTGTAAAATCCAAACACCCCAAACTTCAAGGGGTAAAATCCAAATTCTGAAACTTGAAGGGTGTAATTTGCAATTTAATTACCCAAAAATTTATAAGGAAATCTTGTAAAAGATGAAGTATAGTCGTTCCTCAATTTAAAGAATAATTATCTCTATGTAATATCAAATCCATATAATAAAGATGAAATCAAATGATCAAATCGTTACACATGAA
>NW_027071018.1:0-5409 GCF_002906115.3 Quercus suber | reverse complement strand
GGAACCCAACCAAATCCTCTCCCGACTATTGGGCAGCCGAATTTCCGACACGTACTTCCCCCACTTTCGCTTCCGGACACCTTTGAACTTAGAATTCGACTCACTTCGCTGTTCCTCGATCGTTGCTGTCGTCTTTGTCAGCTTCTCAATGTTCTGCTTCACCATGTGTTTCTGAATTGGCTTTGAGTTCGACTTCGAGTTTCGAGTTTGAGTTTTCGACAAGTAGTAGTAGACAAAGTTGGGATTTTGCTGAAGAGTGAAGAGGAATGAGTTCGATTTTTGCTGAGGAAGTTTTTGTTTGGAGCAGTATATATACATAGGTAGTGGGGTGTGTTTTCTAAGGAGTCAACACTCCTATATGCGCGTTAGCTTTGATTAAGGAAAGAAGCCGCAAAAGTGTAAGAAGAAGAGTGTACACGTGTCGGGCTCTAGAGTGAGAGGAGTACTTAGCCAACGCGGGGTCCGAGTGTGACTATCTTAATTGTTATATCGAAGTTTGAACCCATGTGGGTCTTATATTTCTCGTGCACAATTTTGAAAAGTCTCAATTAAATATTGCCCTTCAAATTTTTTAAAGGCCAACTTTCTGTATTCTATATTATAAAAGTACGACCCGCCACATCTCACTTCAAGTACTATAACCCAATATTTTATTTTTGAGATAATAAATTCAAAATAATGAATAAAAAGACATTTATATCCTTTTTAAATTCTAATGTAGAATTAATAAACCATATTCTCCTCTTTTATGCTACTGTAGGTGTTTGCTGAGAAGAATCCCTTGGGTTCAAGTGGTGCATGTACATAGAGGAGGTAATTGATGCGCAGATGCGCTTGCAAGATGGAAGAGTATGATGGAGGTAGATTTTACTGTGTTTAGCTCTCCACCAAGCCTTGATGTTTTGTATTTAGTAAATATAGATATGGCTGGTATGTATGTAGTTAGAAGTGCTGGAACTGGTCTCACTACTTCTGTGAGATAGTATTTGTATCTGTTTCCCGTTAACCAAAAAAAAAAAATGGTAAAACAAAAAAAAATATGTAAAGTAATTTTTTCTTAAACCACATAGATAAATGTCATGTGTCTCACATTTTACACACAAATTTTAAAGTTTCAGGGTGAGTTTGGTTCAATTTTTTGAAACTGGGCTTTTAAAAAAATGGTGGTTTCAAAAAGTACGGTATGAAACTAGACTTTTTTAAAAAGCTGAGTGTTTGGTAAAAACTGTTAAAAAGTACTTTTTGAAAAAGTTGAGTGTTTGGTTAGCACTTATAAAAGTGACGGTTTGAGTTATAAATTATCAAAAAGGACAATGTACATAGAAGAGAGTTTATTTCATACTTAAACAAACTACTTAATAATACTTACTTAAAAAAATTACTTAATAATAATAATAATAATAACAATAATAATTTATTACTATTAACTAAAATTTGTTGTACAAATATTTTAAAGATAGCATTTCTCTAATATAAATTTTTTTTTTCCATAAGTTTACTTTAAAAAAAAATAAAAATTGTTCAACCCATGCCCCACACCACACGTATAACCAACACAAAACCTTTTTTTTTTCCTTCCTTTTTTTTCTCAACCACATCTTCTTCACCTTTTGTCTTCTTTATTTCTCCCTNACGGAGTTCAACGATGACATGCCTCTGCTCTTGTCTCACAATCTCTCTTCCGCTGGCTTCGACTTTCGTCGTCGCTACTCTGGTTTGTATAATCACCCATAGAGACAGAGTTCAAACTATTATTGCAAGGGATTGGCTTTTTTTTTTTTTCCTTAGCTGATTTGAGAATTTGTTATAGATTTTTTTGTGTTTGGATTTGGAAATTTGTTATTAAATTTGGTTTTCAATAAAATGTGAAGGGCAATTTGGTAACTTAACACAGAGTCCAACGATAATATTTATGAACACGCATGGGCTTTTGGAAAAGGCTCTGAAGAGCTGCTTTCTGAGAATGCGCATTCTCCTTCACATTTCAGAAGTTGCGTTTTGAAACTTTACCAAACGCTTATATTATTTGTTTGGTTTCAAAAAGTGCTTTTTGCCCGAGGAAAGTGCAAACAAACGAGCACTCAATCTTTTAAACTTTGAATCCTAAATAGAAAAGAACAAAAATGCTAAATAAAAAAACATTTAAATATTTAAAAAAAAAGTTCAAAAGTTAGTAATTTGAATATTAAAAAAAGAAACTCAAACAAGTTGACAAAAAACTTAATACCAATAGCACTTATATTGTGTTTGGTTAGGGTAAAAAGGAGAGGATAAAAAAGAGGGATGAGTTTCTATCTTTGTTGGGAGTAAAAATAGACTAAAAAGATAATGGGGTGTGCAGAAAATTTTCACTTAAGTCCATCATTTTTTTCCTTTCCAAAATAGAGAGAAAATTGGGGGAACTGACTTGGGCAATAAAATTACAAAATTACCCAAATTACTCCCATTGTTTCAAACTATAATAATAGCACAATAGCAATTTAGTTTCTGTCATTCCGATCTTTCATCTTTTGTATCAAACACACATGGTGGAGAGTTAAAATCTTTTCCATCTTCCTTGTTTATTTACTTTTAAAATTTTCCATTCTGCTAGCTAAACATGAGCCCAATTAAATGAGACTTTTTTTTTTGGTAGGAGACGCTAGCACAAAAAATTGCTAGATGACTATTTTAATTTTTTTTGGACCAATTTTTGATATGGATGGAAAAATTTTAGAGGTGCATGACCAAAAAATCTGGTACACGTTAGACCGTATACAACTCATGTGGGACTGACATGATATAGAGCCCACATATCAGTCTCGCATAAGTTGCATACGCTGGGCGTATAAGAAAACTTCTTGGGCATGACTCCTTGTCCCATGCAAACACTTTTTTTTTTCTTTTTTTTGCTTAATTTTTTTTTTATTCACTTTTATGTTACTGTTGCCTATATTCTTCCACGTTAATTAGTCAAAACTTTCTATTACACTCTAGGAATGTGACATAGGCAAGCCAGTCAAATCTTAGGCACGCTATCTCTTTTTCATGATATGTTGACTACTGCTAAACATATTTATTTTCACAAATTTTTATAATGTTTTTAACAGTAAATTATGATCGGTATAACGTCTATTTTTTATTGACTCATTATTCATAGTACTATTTTTATTATGTAAACACTCACAACAAATCACATTAACGATTTTATTATACAAACAATCACAACAAATCATGTTAACCATTTTAAAAAGAAAAATAGTGAAATTTTTTGTGTCCTTGAGCCTATTGCGACAATGATAATGATGAGCAAATGTGAAAATAAGTGTTCAAAATTTATAGTTAAACACCTCAATTTGTCAAAAGAGTTGTTAAAAAATTTGTATCGATAGTGTTATTGTATGACAGAGAGGTTCAATTCCCATAGGTATGGTAGAAAAAGAGTCAAAAGAACAACTAATTATTCGGCATTTAGTTTGATCAAATAATACCATTACCTTTAACCATCATGATTGTTGTTCTTCATTTCTATGGTTTTTAGTAACTTGTCTAGGGTTTGTAAATTGCACAAAATCGGTCTTTATAGTGTTGTTTATTGTTTAAAGGAAAATACTAAAGTTACAAACTTTTTTTATAAATTGCTGACATGATGAGTGATTATTGATAAGTAAAAATATAATGTTAGTGGTGGGCTCAGATAAAAACCAATAAAAATTTATTACGATAATAATTTGTAAAAATATTATAAAATAGTTTGTAAATGTAACAATATTACTTTTGTTTAAAATATTCGGAAGCTAATGAGAAGGGAAAAAAAGTGACACGTCCATATACACATTAAATGAAGATCTGCAAAAATATACGAACATGGTCCAATATAAGCAAAAAGTTAGCCCTTACTTTTTTTTGTATGAGCTAGAAAGTTTTCATACGTGGGAACAAAAATAAAATCCCAACACAAAAAGGAATCCAAAGTAGTCTTTACTCTTGATTGAATCCCCTTTTACTCAATTCCATGCAGTAATAATTTCAAGTCAAAAGGTTCAAACCGTTCACTTTGCCAAAGGGACTTGAATTTTTGACTAGTTTTGCTATGGGTACCAACAAACTATTTAACATTTTTCACATCTTACTCACATAATACGAATAATTGATGATTATATATATATATATATAGAAAAAAAAATTAAATTAGAATCCAAATTGAATTTTATATTATGACAAGAAATCGATAATGTCTATCCACATTAATTTGATTCTATAAAAGCAACTCTACATACGAAATGGATCTTCAATAAGATTGCAGATTGAGATGGTCATGCATTTTCAATGAACATGGTGATAGTACCCTACTTCTCTCAATGATTGAAAGATGGACATCCCAGCAACTGTCAATGCTACTTCACATCTTACCTTCTTTTTATTATTTTTTTAGTTATATTTTAAACCTTAGAGTTTAGGATTTTTATTATTTTTTGAGAAGAGGATATGTTGTATTTGAATCTTAAACTTTTCAAATATTTCATTCAAATCTCAAAGTTTTCAAAAACGTTTCATTTAAAATTTTTATCACGAATTCCTCTAAAGCTGTTAGAAATTCACGGGATAGCTAGTTTAAATGAAACTATCTAGAATTATAAGGTTTAAATAAAATTATTTACAGTTGATAAAAAAATAACTATTTAAAACTATGAGCCTATGAGGCTTAAATGAAAAAATTATGAAGTTTAAATAAAAATTACTTGAAACTTATCTAAAAAAAATATTGGGTTGTTAGGGTTCTACTTAAGTGACTTAACTCAACCAATAAAGTCTATAATTTATGATTTGTTATGAGAGAATACTTTATTCTTTATATTTTATAAAGTATGAGATGGAGAAGATTGATTTTGATAGGTTGGTGAACATAAAATTATTGAGTTGGGCCATTAATTTCCATTAACTAAATTTTAATTATTAATTTTTTATTATCATACTAGTAAGTTGCACGTGCGATGCACGGATAATGTTATAATGTTTTATGTAAATTTGATTTTGGAAAATATTATACATATATTATAGCATATTTATTATAAAATTTTGTTTGTAATGAGTTTATCATAAAAAGTAACAATTATAAATTGCACATGGAGGGACTCAATTTGGATTGACCCGGAGTGATGGGTTTTCAGCCCAATAAGCCCAAACAATAAATTTATAGAGAGTGGGTTGACAGGCTTAGGTGCTGGCCGTCGATCACCACGCTCAAACTTTTTCTTATAAAAAAGGCTAAGTGTTTCCTTACAAATAGGGGAATGCTCCTCGGTCTGTGGCCGGGGAGGCCTCAAGGTTTTTTTCCTCCTTTCTGGCTTTACTAGCTCTTCTTTTATAGTTTTCATCTTCCTATCTCCTGCTTCCATCTGTTGATCGTCTATTTGCTTTTCTTCTGGT
>NW_027071017.1:0-5410 GCF_002906115.3 Quercus suber | reverse complement strand
TCATGAGGGAAAAAAATCCAAAGCTGAATTTCTATTCGAAATTAGGCATAATCAAAAGTTTGAATGATAAATCCATATTGTAAATAGAGAATTTGCAGCTTCATACAAAACTGGGGGCTGGAATGGTGGAGCTATCACCGCTTAATTATTGACTTCATCCAATTACAAAGAACAAGGTGGCATTGCCCAAATAATAAAAGATTAAATTGAAATCATAATCTAAAACATCTTCATATTTAATGAGTAAAGATAAGAAAGTGGGGCTTGCTGTCCGGCGAACCTTATGTTAACTTATATTTTAAATCAGAAAAGCACAACAATGGACATGATACCTCACCATATTTTCATAGAAAATATTTATTCCCTCCTTTTAGATTCCTTACTTACATGTGTGAATTCAACTTCCTAACGGGTGTAAAATTTGTCAATGAATCTGGGACATTTTCAAACCAACTTTTTGGCCCAGACTTTTTCTTTCTGGCTTTCACACTTTAAACTTTCATACAAAGGTGGAAGGAACGAATAGAATCACAATGAAGAGTGTCGTTTAAACTTTCGACACCTTGAAAGCAATCATAATCTTCTTATAAGGGTTGAAACAAAAAAAAAAATTCAATCATAATCTCCATGTTTCGAGTTGTAAGACAGATTTTGAATCTTCTTATTCAAGTTAAAGCTGCCCAATAACTCAATTGGGATGATTTTGCATATGAATTTTGTATTAGTTGCATAGGGAGTTTTATTTGAGGTGATTGCATATGGTGAATTAAGGATTATTCTTAGCTTGAATCTTGTTCAATCTTATCTCCAATTGAGACCCCTCGACCAATCTCATCCTCTCTTTACTAATAGAATAGAAGGTAAGTTAAAAGTAAGAGTGAAATTACAAGCTAAAAACGGGTGTGCTTTTATTATTAAAGCCATTGAAATATGGTCTTATGGGATCTACAGTTGGCTTTCGACTTGCATTGTAGAATATTATTTATTATTGAATCTTTAGTGGATAAAAAACTAAATATTCACTCAATACAATATAATTTGTAATGCATTGGATAAACCACTTTTGAAACCTTTTAGATTACAATCCTCACTTAAAGTTGGATTCAAAACGCTTAAAACTATGTTGATCTGTCTCTTTGCTCGGTAATTATGTGATAAAACTATAGCCCACGCCCTCCCCTTTTAGACTAGGATATGGGGGTATTTATAGTGGATGAAGAACCCGGGGGTGATTGAGTGTGGGGTTCCTATCCCCTCCCTCCCTCCTTTTATCAGGGTGAGGAGTCGGACTATGGCATGGTTTCGTCCCTCCCCTATGATCCAAACAAGTCATTCAATCTTTAATGTTAGTTAGTTGTTAGCAAAGGGATGATAATAAATGCAAAGAGAACAGTTTGCTTTTTCTAGATTCTATCAAGAACAAGACCAAGGAGGGCTTCTCCTACCTGAGGAGGGCTATTTGAAGGACAATTCATGGATTTTCAATTGTAGGGTTATTGAAGAGCTTGACTGGTCTCTTCGAATCTTGATCGCAATTTCCTCAAGCTAGTTGCAGAAAGTTTGGTATGGTCATGATTTAGAGGCTTAGCATAATCTTCGAAATGGGATTTTTGAGTATCTTTTATGTCTAGATTCTTCTTAAGTGGAGCTCTTCTTTTGTGAGCCTACTTGTGGGGGACTTTTTTAGAAAAATAGGCCAACCACCCACAACATCGATGGTAGATTTTTTGATACCTACATACGAAGAAAGAATCTTCTATAACTTCTCCATGAAGCAAGCCTCTTACAAAAATGTGGATTCCACTTCTGTGTTGTCCACGAGTTTTTGAGAAGCCCACTCTATAGAATGGGCACATAAAATAATTTTCGATACCTAAGTGGCTCGAGTGTTAATATATAAATCATTCATATAGAGAAGCCCTAATATTGATCGAGTTCAACTCATAGCGATGTTAATTCAAACTTGTTCATTAACCAACCAAATCAAATTCAACCTCAATCTTTGAACATTAATTTATTAGTTACTGAGTTAAGCTTTAAGTTTCTTTTAAAAAACATTTTTCTCTCTTCTCATGTGTGTGTTAAAAATACTTAGTATTCAAAAAAAAAAAAAAAAAAGTTAGGCTTTAAGTATAAATGTGTTATATTACTTAAAGGTCACTACACTTAACTAACTTAATAAAGTTCGTGAATGAGCCCAACTTGGTTTGCCAAATTTTCAAACCAAGCTCAACTGCTAAAGTTTTGACGATTGTATAAGAAATCTAGGGTTCAATCCTGCCTACACCAAGAACTGATTGGTCTCTTGGTCTGATGATAAATGCTATCATCAAGAGCGGACGTTATAAGTTGAACTTCTCTCAAAAAAAAAAAGTTTCAGAACCTAGTACTCGGCCTTGACTTGATTCATTTACTTTCCAACAAGTCATGGACCCAAGAAGGGGGAGTCTAATAGTTTATTTTATGATTTAGAACCTATTCAAATGATGGTGTGGATGGTGTGGCCTCTTTACATTCCAACACAAATAAATCTAAAAAGTTATAAAAATTGAGTGAGTATAGAATACTTCAAATGTTATTGTACAAACCTTAAAAACTGATGTCTCATTCATTATTAAATTGTAATTCAAATATTTATTTATTAAATTGTTGAAGTTCCATCAATCACATTCATTACAACCTTAATTTGTAAACTTTTTGTAATAAAATTGATAGCTATTTAAACATTTTTCACAAGAATAAGTCTAATGTCATAATCTACTTTTTTTTTCTTGAAAATTAATACAAGTTATGAAAAATATTGTATCCATAGTAAAGTTGTTTTCATAATTGTTTTTCACAATCTTTTAAAAACCATTGAAGTGTTGTTAATAAAAGTAGCTCAATTACAATTTACAAGTAATGGTATTTCTAATTTTCAATCTGAATTTTCTATGTCAATATGTAAGAGTCTTAAGAGACACCTCTCAGTATTTCCAATTTTTTATTCTTTATAAAAAAAAAAATGAGGATGAGAAAAATTGTAAAAAACTTTGTGACATGAATGAGTTAGTCTTACCAACCGGTGTCTCCCGTGGGCCAAAATTGGGATACACCCCTTTCGCACAAAACATCCAACAAAATGCCTCTATTCTGAAACTATTTAGAAAAATACCCCTATTTTGAAATTTGATTTTCTTATTTGGCGAAAATTGAGTTACTTGAAAAAAAATACACGAAACTCGAGTTCCATGTTTTTTTTTTTTTTTTTTTTAGTTTGATTGCCTATAACTCAATTTTCTAAAAATAAAAATTTTTATTGAAACTTAATTTTTAGAAAATTAAGTCTTAAACATGGACATTTTCTTAAATAATTTTTTTTTTTTTTTTTTTAAGTTTGATTGTCTATAACTGAATTTTGTAAAAATCAAGTTTTTCATTGAAACTCGATTTTTAAAAAATCGAGTTTAAATCATAAACATTTTCTAAATAATTTCAAAACATGACATTTTGTTACATATTTTGCGGCAATGGGTTATCTTCGTTTTGGCCCATGCCACGTGCCAGTGCAACCGCAAACGCCTCAAACAACAAACGGTAAAATGTCGCAAACGCACAACGCTCTGGTCCTCATCCAAAAAATGGTGAAAAGGCCGCCATTAAAAGCTCTCTCACTCTTCAACTCCTCAACACTCGAAGGCCTCCAACACACTCACCAATCCTTGTCCTTCATCATACACCACCTCCTCTCTTCCAAAATGCTACCACACGTTCAGTCTCTCATTCAACAAATACTCTCTGGTCGAATCTCCTCCCCTACCTTCACTTCCTCATCCCTTCTCCACTATTTGACACAAACCAATCTGATTTTAGATTCAACTAATGTTCATCTTACGAAGCAATCATCAATGCCCATGCTCAATGTCAATTAACAGAGCAAGCACTCTTCTATTTCACTCAGATGATTGATAAGGGCCTCGTGCCTGGACCAAACACTTTTAATAATCTTTTGGGTTTCTTATCAACTCAAATTGTTTTGAGAAAGCTTGGTGCCTCTTTCAATGAAACAAAGGGTAAGGTTGAAATGGATGTATATAGTTTTGGGATTATGATAAAGGTTTTGTGAGGCTGGTGATTTGGATAGAGGGTTTGAGCTTTTGGTTCTGTTGGAGGAGATGGAAATTGATAACTCTTTAATTAATCGAATGCGTCTTATTATAAACAATAGTAACTAATAATGGTTTTCTTCAATCCTACGCTTGCCACCCAAAGTAGTAATCAAAAAGAATTCTAAGCTTGCACCCTTCTTCTAATTATAGAATAAATGGGAACTCATCGAGAAAGGTTTGCTAAAATCTATGCTTGGCTGTGATTCCTGTCAAGTTCTCTTTTTGGTCTATTGACTCTTATTTGGTTAAAATGACTGATCTACTATTATTTATAAAATATATAAAGATCTATCATTAATTGAGAACTCGAGTTTTTTTATGATACTTGAGTTCTATAGAAAGTTTTTGAGTTTTTTCATGATACTTAAGTTCTATAGAAAAATTTTCGAGTTTTTTAAATTTAGAAAATTTTGTATGGAACTCAAGTTCTTGAGTTCCAAAAAAATAACACTTCTAAAACTAATTTGAAGGGTAAATCCATACATATATTTTTGAATGGTAATATTTGACCATTTTGGCCATCTAATCTCCAGTGCCGCCTACGGCTACACGTGCATTCGTTTGCTCTGTTTGCATCCAAGTTCGTTCTGGTTTTGGGTTTGTTTGGTAGCCCTTTTTTACACCGATATATCTTTTTCTGAATATTGTGTTTGTTTATCTTCGAGGGTAAAAAACCAAAGAAAGAGTCAAAAATCTCGTCGGTATAGTATAACGCGTCCTTCCCCATTTCAGAAACGTTGATCACTCCCGCTTTTACCCAAATCACTGCTCAACCGCACCCATCTCCACTTCCTCTTCCACTTTCACACGTCTGTCAAAGCCGGACTACAATCCTATATACTTTCCTACAATCCAAGCGCGTCTCTTCTACACTCTTCGTATACATTAATCAGTATCAGATGGTCCCCACATACCCCTACATCAAGCGCGTGGACCTCCAATTAAGATTTAAACCCTCCACACCTCAGTTCTAGACTTTACCAACTACACCACCTCCTTACTCCATCTCTGACTCACAGCCATGGCAAAGTTTCCAAAATCACAACCCAAACTTGTCCCGCTTCTCCTCCTCCTCCTCCTCTTCTTGTTCTTACTGCGCCACGCCTCCGCTGCTTACTCCATCGGCGTCAACTATGGCACCGTCGCCAACAACCTCCCACCGCCTTCCCAAGTGGCCAACTTCCTCAAAACCCAAACCACCATCGACCGCGTCAAGATCTTCGACGCCAACCCTGACATCCTCAAAGCCTTTGCCAACACCA
>NW_027071016.1:0-5419 GCF_002906115.3 Quercus suber | reverse complement strand
GTAAAAACCTAGGGAGGATTTGACCTAGCTATCCTCAAGGTAAACCTGAATCCACTATGCGAAAGAATTGAAGTTCATACAAAAGGACTTACAAGCTCCCCACTTGACTTCCTAATGCTACCCACCAGTAGAACTTACTGACACGACCACGTGCTAGCTCTGAATTCACAGACTCCTTCTTTCTTGGATTCTCCAATCAGCTACAAGCACCCACGCTTAATATTCTTTAAGCTTCTATGGTAGCAACTGAGTTGATCATCAAGATGTTAAAGTAATCTCTACCTTGAAAACCCTAAGCTTTGTGTAAAGGAAAGCTCCTCTAGATCTCACAAAAGATTTACACAAAACAAAAAAGTATGAGCAACAACTCAACTAGAGCAACTCTAAAAACGTGGCTAGGGTTTTTCTTTATATACCTAGGGTAAAAACAGAAAACCCAAAACGAGTCTTTCTTTCGATCGATCGAGCCAGGACGAAATGCACCAATGTATCTGCAGCCTCTCGATTCCAACTTTACATGAAAGACCCAACTTTAAGCAAGCCCAAACAAGACTAAATAACCTGTTTTGATCATGGTTTGCCAACAATACAAATTAGAGTTCTAAATATATAAAATCTTAAATCTTTAGAACCTAACACATTCCCTTTCCTCCTATCATAAAGAGCGAAGGTGGGAGTCTCATATTTCTCTGGGTATGGCTTTCTTAGTAACATAACTAGGTATGGTGGCCTACGAACAAATTACCTTGGTTCCCTTGGCTAGCTAATCCTTTCCCTTTCCAATAAAGCATCGAGATCAGATGATGTAACAAATTAAGGAAGATAGGCATTTTGCTTACCACATTGAGGGTTTCTAACAGCTAATCCTCTCTTATGTTGTGTTCTAGGATTTGGTCCTTCATGTAATGCTGGAGAACTGGTTCTTGAGCCTCTCTCATAGATTCAACAAGTTCGAATTGAGCTTGTTACATTCCTTGTAACATCTGCAAGAGGAAAGAGAATCGAACCTCTTGATTAACTTCATGTTGGTAAGCTTGTTCTTCATGGTGAACTCTTGGCTTCAGTAGGCTCCCTAATAGAGTCGCCAAAATGTAAGGGGAAGAAATGTCTTCCTTTTGACAAATAAGATTTGAGTTGGGTTGAGGGCCTAGACCAAAACTCCACAATGGGCTTAAAGCATAACCCAAAGGCTATTCGATGAAGATTTGAAGAATTCACCTTATTTTATGCCTTCGGTCTAAGATGAGACTAATATGGGATGGCCCAAAAAGCACTTCCTGTAGTAGACACGTTAGCACAATAAAAAGTGTATTGCAATAAAAAAAATAGCCCAGCAGTAAAATAATCCAGTAGTAAATATTCTAGTGGTAAAATGAAACATAAAAGAATGAACTTCCATTCGTTAATTATTTCACATGGTAAGGAAGACATCTACCTTCAAAATCATCATCCATTGGTTTTGGAGAAGAGTCCTCTAATACAATAACATGAGGGAAAATTCTATAGTAACAATTACATCATAACATCCACCATGGGCTCCATTATAACAAATAATGAGGAAACTCAGTGTGAGATGAAGGGAGAGAGAGAGAGAGATTCCAGCTAGTGCAGCAAGATCATTATGATACCAAGGTATGCTCGTGGATATAGTATATGTAGTGAGTAGTGAGGGTCATTTTTGGGTAGTATGAATAGTGAGAGAGAGTGAGTATTTAGTGAAGCTGCTGGGGCTTTCTGCTGGGGATGGATAAGAGCTTATGAGTAAAGGTGTGAGGTGTATTTATGAGCTAGGGGCTGAAGAACTTAGTTTCTAGGTTTGAACTAAGAACTTAGAGGCTCAGAACCTCACTAAGAGCTTAAAGAAAATTAGAGAAATAGGAAAATTGAGAAGTATTAAGCTAATGATCTTGGTTTTGGGTAATGCCAACTGGAGTTTTAACTTAGCATTAAATGCTGATTGTCCTCGACTAGTGGGATTAAAGCATGTATTAAGCTAATGATCTTAGTTTTGCTAATGCTAGAATCAGAGCTCCCTAGGGCAGATTGTATCACCCCAAGCCAGGTGTCAATCTTGAAGCCCTTTGCTGGGAACTCTGCTAGAGATCCCTTTGGTGCCCTCTAAACCACATTTCCCTAAATTTTTGCATTTGGGTTCATGTGCTTGGTCCATGAACTAGAAAGTACATGCTTTTTGGCATAATAGTGAAATTGTTTCAAGTTATTCAAGAAGCTTTCATGGTCTAGTTATGGCTACCCCTAGTCCTTGACCGAATGGGTTAGAGAAGAAAGGGAAGATGACCAGTTGAAGCTTCCCAGCTCCATGTCATGTCATCTCAGCATTGTGTCACATGAGAAATGATGAACACTAGCTTGGCAAGGAAGGGCTTAACCTCTGTTGGACACGTGTCCTCTTCTGATCTAATTTGACAAGCTGGAACTGATGGTAATGGGCCTCAGCTATCAGCTTAGTTGTGCTGAAACTTGACTAGTGGTTAGTCTAACAACTTTAGCTACTCAAGTGAGTTTCAATTGCATAGATGAGCACATGGATTGGGCTATTTCGATTGGGCTTTGTTGTTAGGCTTCCTTGGGCTTGTTCATCCCTACAAAATGAATAGTTTTGCCATGGGTGATATACATGGGCTTTTGTAGTTAGTTGATTATGGAAAAAATAAGCACAATTCCCATAAATTTTGTAAAAGGAGTATTTTTGAGGGATGAGTAATTTAAATTTCCCAGGAGTTAGGGACTTTAGTACATGAAAATATGTTTTTGCCAAGGAATAGTTTTGGGTTTTGAGCATAATGTAATTATTTTTTCCAAAATAGTATTTGAGCTTTTGTAAATATGTGCCAAAATAATATTGGGCATTATAAATAGATGCCAAAATAGTATTTTGGCTTCATAATTAGTTGCCAAAATAGTATTTGGCCTTTGTAAATATGTGCCAAAATAATATTGTGCTTTATAAATAGATGCCAAAATAGTATTGGGCTTTTGTAAATAAGTGCCAAAGTAATATTAGGCTTTTTGAGGTTTTGTAAAAATATTGCCATGTAGCAATGGGCTTTAGAGATGCCATATAGCAACGGGCTTTAGGATGCTGTGTAGTAATGGGACTTTAGAGGTGTCTTGTAGCAACAGGCTTTTAGGAGCTATGTAGCAACGAGCTTTTAGAGGCGTCGTGTAGCAACGGGCTTTAGAGTTGCCATATAGCAACGGGCTTTAGGGTGTTGTGTAGCAACAGGTTTTTAGAGGTGCCGTATAGCAATGGGCTTTATAGGAGGCCTTTGTTGGGCTTTTTGGGTTTTGACCACAAGGTAAATGAGTTTCGGCCTTTTTGTAGAGATTTTGGGACCCTATTTTGGTAGTAGTGTGATAAGTATTTCTGTTAAAACTCAAGTTGGATAATATGTGGGATATAATGGGTAATATTTGTGAAAGGACTCAAGATATTTATGTGGCTTATATAGGAAATATTTATGGGAGCCCAAGTTGGGTAATAATATGGAGAATATTTGGGCAATATGTGGGAAGTATGTTGGAAATATTTATGTGAGCCCAAAATAGTTTATAGACTTGTATGGGTATTTTTTAGTGAGTGGGCTAATGGGATTAGGGCCCGAAAATTTGTACCTCAACAGATTTTTCTATCGTTAAATTGTATAAAAAATATTTATTGCTTTGTGTTGAAGATCCTTATACCCTTTCCCTTTGAATCAAACAAAAATGTGATTTAATTGGGTTTGGCTTCTTCTCATTCCCATCTTGTGAGCTTTATTAGTACTCCATGGTCCAATGGTTTTAAAGTCGATTTATTTGGCTTCTTCTCATTATTCAATGCCTAAGGTCATATAGAGTTTGGAACTGAACCACAATTGGTGGACCACTTCCAATTATAGAAGAAATAAACAACTTTAATGCCCTCAATCAATGAATAGACATTTCTTGATCATTTCATGGAATGACCTAGTGATTGATTATGATTGAACTGACCTACCCTTTTGAACCTGATCTTAATGAGGTCAATATGCTTACCAATGAGATGTCAAGCCTTTGTTACTTTACTATAATAATGCCAATCATGGTGTTATCATATAGGCCCAATCTTCTTCTTCATGTTTTGAGAGTTGAGATTTAGGGGTTTATATTTGGTAAGGTGAGATCCAAATTCCAGTGGAAATTTCATTTTGAGTTGGGTTCAGTTTTTGCCATTACACTTTCTAATCCAAGTGGAAAATTCAACCAAAGTAAAGAGGAGTTGTGATTTTCAGGCCAAAGCAGATGGTTTTTTATTTTTTATTTTATTTTATATATTGCTGTGTTTGTTTGTCTAGAAAGTGTGAGCTAAGAAAATAAGATGATGATTTGAATTTGAATATTTTTTCATTATATGAATGCTTTTGTGTTATAACTTTTTAATAAATTATACATTGAAATTTTTAACCTAACGTCAGATGTGTAAAGTGTACTTGAGTGTGTTTTAATTGCTAATGTGGCATTGGTAGTAATACTAGTGATATTGTGTCATTCAGCTACTAACTCTGTTGTTTATTACACTAATCCATTGTGTGTTTCTTAATTCGTTGGATAGTGATGGTGATTCTGCAGTGGATATCCAATCTCCCGGTGCTCAGTGCTTATCATCTAATGATACGCATTAGGTGAAACTTTGGGCCCTATTTTGGAGTAGTTACTATGACATTTTGATATGTATAATAAAGTTTCAAACTTTGATATATATGCACATAATTGTTGGAAACTTTATTATAACATTCTAGACAATTGGAATGTATTATTTTGTGCATGATACTCTACATAGTTAGAATGTATTCTTTTGTGCAGGACATTCTACCTAGTTGTGTAGAATGTATTCTTTTGTTCATAACATTCTAGACACTTGTGATGTATTATTTTGTTTAATGTGATATTGTATTTGCTATTGGAAAATATGAATTGTGGTTCATTACGGGTGCTATAAAATATGTATTGTAGGTTCATTACAGGTACTATAAAATTTTTTAAAAAAAATTAAAAAAGGCCCTATTGCAACGCTTTAAATACCACTGGAATAGGGTATGGGCATAGGCAAGGCTATTACGGTGTTTTAGAAATGCTGGTATAGGGCTTATTTTTAATTCTGTATATGCCCTATACCGACAGTTCTTAAAGCGCTAATATAAGCAGAACCTATTGTAATGGTTTAAAAGTGTTGGTATAGGCCTCGTTATTTTATCCATTGAAGACCTATACTAGCACATCCGAAAACATTGGAATAGGTATTGCCTATGCCAGCACTTTTAAAAGTGCCGATATAGGTTGTATTCATATTTCCGTAAATACCTTATAGGAGTGGTTATAAAACCACTAGTACAGATAGACCTATACTAGTGCTTTATTATTATTATTATTATTATTA
>NW_027071015.1:0-5429 GCF_002906115.3 Quercus suber | reverse complement strand
CAAAGAAGTTGACAAAATTACTCTCAAGGTCGATTTAGTGGACATGGAAACCTTAGGAAGTTATAAGAAAGAATGAAATTCTAAAGGGGTATTTTTGCATTTTAACTTAAAATAATTATTTTAATTAGCATGATTATGAAGCTGTTTGGGATCTAATATTTTTCTTTAAGTTATGTTTTTGAACCACAATTTCAACACTAAAATGTCACTATTTTACATCTCAAAAGGACACTATTTTAACTCTTAAAATTTCAAAACACAGTTTTAACAAAAATTTTAGATTCCTAAATAATATCAATATAGTAGTAATTAAATTATTATTATAATATTATTTCCCAAATTTTGCAATCGGTAACTTAAAAGAAAAAATAGAAAGGTGATATCCTATCTTAGTATTTATGTGGTAAATTTTCTAAAATTTATCTCAAGAGCATTAACCATTTTTGTTCGAATACATATAGATTTTTGTGTTTTTATGGTAACTTTTTTAGAATTTTAAAATGATATCTTAAATTACCTACAATAAAAAAAAAAATTAAATATTTTTCTTTGAGAAACTTTTATTTATAAATCATAATCAGAGGTTGGGGGATTAAAACGTGAATATTTCCATTAAAATATCGGGAGATCCCAACTAGTTGAGTTATAAAATTCTCGGCTTTTTTGAGAAACCTAACCATTTAATAGTTGAATATGTTTTATTAAGTGCATTTTTTTTTTTTAAAATAAAAGCTATAAAAGGCTTTTTTTTTCATGGCTACCTATGAAGTATTGTACTCATTCAGATTAGAATGATTTTTTTTTTTTAATAATAATTCGAGAATGATTTATTTTTAAATGTTTTAATATTAATGTTTTTTTTTATATTCATGAATGAATGGTGAAAAATTAAAAAACCAAGTAATACATAGTTATGATCATGGTGGGTAGGGTTGTTCACAGGTCGGGCTAGAGATCGAGTTTGAAGCTGACCCATACTTGACTCGATTGAGTCGGGTGACTGAGAATTGGACTTGTATTGGACCGAATATGTGGGTTGGACTTGGCATTTCAGGTTAGTTGGGCGGGTCAGAATCATCAGTTTGGTGAGTTTGGGCTACAAATTAGGCAACAAAATGAATCAAAAAAATTATCAATAAATGAACCAAACATATGATCATTAAAAAAAAAATCAGATAAAAAAAAAATGTGTTAGGGTTTCAATTTTTAAAGTTTGAGTTTTAATTTTTTAAGTTAATGTTTCGAGTTTGATAAGTGATAACTTAAATCTATGAACAAATAAATCAAATCAATAACTATAAATCTTTGAGTTTTAAGTCATTTGAACAAATGATAAACTCATATCTCAAAATAGAGAGGAAAAAAAAAAAAAAAAAAGAGGAAAGAAGAAAATATACTGAGCCTCAACCCATTTTGACCGCGGTAGAAAGAAAGTGAGGTAGTGACATGGTGATGACAGAGGCTGCTAGAAAGGAGTCTAGAGACTGAAGAGAGCTTGAAAAGTGCAAAGTGTGTTGGGGGGGAGGGGGGGTGAGAGAGATAGAGATACAAATTTTATATTTTTAGTTTGAGTTGTTGTTTTTTATTTTGTGTGTAAGTCTCATACTAAGTGCAAGATAATTGTATACAACTTGCCTAGAAACTAATGAGAGATGAAATAATAATAATTTTTGAAGATAGGTGGTAGATTTTCTACCAATGAAGGGAAACACATGGGGAAAAATCTTAAACATTATTACTTTGCCTCAAAATTGGCGAGAGCTGAAATAAATTTAATTGTTGAGGATAAGGTGGTAGATTTTATACCAATGAGAGGAAGATATATGGGGAGAGAGAAATTTAGAACACTTTTCAATATACTTCGAGCAGGTCAGTTTATACGGGTCTCAATTCCTTTTACTTGCCACCCTAACCAAAGTTTTGGTTTTCAAAGGAAAAATACCCTTATCCGATTGACTAGGCCATTTAGATCCTCCTATTAGGCTTCAGTTCGGTTAGATTCGATTGGTTTGGTAGGGTCCCTAGCCCACTGGACAACCCTTATGGTGGGTGTGATATCCTTGTATATATATATATATAAAGAAAATTTTATTCTACATAAATATAAATAATTTTTTAAAAAATAATATTTATTTTAATATTAATGATATTTAAAAATTAATTAACTATAAATCAATCAAGATAGTCAAGAATCTTATAACTCAACTATCACCTTTTTAGTGTTTCCATAAAAAATATTTAGAGTTTAAATCCTCCATCCCTAAGTATCAAAATATCGAATAAATAAGTAATTTGATTAAGATTTGACCATTAGTTATCATGAACTATGTGAAAGTGTCCTTGACATCAATATAATTAGTGAATATACTTTAGGTGTTGCAATTTCCTCATCCTAGCTTATGTGGATTTTCTTGTCCTGAAGCATTAGGTGGGGATTGATTTAATCATCTTCCTGCCTCATGCCGTTTCGCCTTACCCGTGTGTGAACACACATACATGCGCATGCGTGTACGCACACACACATAACCTCCAAAACACTTCTCTCTTAATATTCCCATTGCTATTACTTCTCATTCTCTTTTATACATATTTTTAGGCAAAAATGGAAATTTTATGTTGATATCAAATTTTGTTTGCCTCGATTTGTGTGTCAAAATCGTATTTTTCATAAAAATTTACAAAAATTACCATTTTAATGATGAGATTGTGGAAATATTTAAACCATGGAATTTATCCCAATAGGATGGCATGTTACCTAGTTTTTCATGTTTAATGTCAAAATGACCAAATACCACGTTGACCTTTTTTGATCGAGTTGACTTGCAGTCAAATTAAGTCAAAATTTTACCCAAACGCTAAACTACATCTTTTCATGTTAAAATTTTTTTTTTTAACCAATGTTCAAAATTTTGACCAAGTTTAACCGTAGTCAACTCATTTTTTGACCTTGTTTTGACCAAAAAAGATCTGAACTTCTGATTGGATAATGCTAGCTCATGTCGTAGATAATTTGATTCCCTTCAATTTTATAGTTCATGGGCCCAAATCGAACTAAAAAGATAAACATATCATGATAAAAAGAAAAAAGTTCTTGTTGATTAATTTTTGACAACGCATCATTTAAGTTTAATTAAAGTTCAATTAATTGAATTATAAGCAAATGACCCCAAAATAACCCAAATAAGGTATTATTGGAAAGGTCTTGTGATGAATTTCAATTTGGTTAGATTGATTTAATAAAATCTCTTTCATATAAATGAATTTATCTAAAACTCAAAAAACTGCTTTACTATAAATTTTTTTTATTTAAATCTTGTTTTTTCACCCATTTTTCAAAGTATCAAGCTTGCTCAACTTGAAAGTTTGCGATAAAAATCAATGATTTTATGGAAGTATACATCATAAGATTTCCAATGAAACCTCATTTGATAAAAATTGAGGCTGAAAAGTCCAAAAATATTTAACAAAGAAATCGGCCAAAGTTAAGGAAAGACGAAAAAATGCATTTTTGTACTAATTTGCATAAGAGTTATAATGGTCTAATTCAAGCTTCCTTGTTAAAGCTTTAATCTTGGCATTGATGTTTGCTGTTTTCCTTTATTTATTTATTTATGTTTTACATGTCATATGTTAATCTTTGTGTAGACATGCCTATGTTTAGTTTGGAAAGTTCAATCTTTACATTTATTCCTCTCTATTCGTTCAAACCTCAAATTTTCATTCTTCCCAAAATTGGGAGAATTGGAGAGAATGGAATGAGGTTTTGATAAAATTTACACTAATACTTCTAAAATGTAAAATTTCCATATAATACATACATATATATATATATATATTAAAACAAGGGTTTAACAGTAATATTATGATTAAATAATTTAAATCCATTCCTTTTATATTACTCTCAAATATGGGTACTAACCTTCTATTATTTTCCATTTCTTTTTTTTAAAACTTTCAAATATTTTATAGGTTATAGTTAGCTCAACTGGTAAAGTATTCTGTTGTTGAATAAGATATTTGGAGTTTGATTTCCGCTCACACTAAAAACCAATTGATGTCTTGGTCTGATGAAAAAGACATCATCATGAATGGGCGAACTCCATAAGTTGAAAATCTTAAAAAAAAAAAAAAATTCAATTAATGTTACTTAATTTCATTCTCTTAATTTCTTCTCATCCCCTTTTCCATTTTCTTCCTATTACTTAAATGCATTTTATTCCATTTCATTCTTTTATGAGCTCCAAATGTGAGTATCATACAAAGACTTTTAACTTGGATACCATAGGCAAAGCCCTCAGCCATGCACCATGAAGTTGGCCTTCCTACTCTTCTCATTACATATTAGCCATTCATCGCATATTGTATCATTGTGGCCTAGGCGACCACAATAATATAAACAAAAATTCAATAGCCTTTTTATATTTAAAGTATACTCAAATTGATTCTTTCCTATCCAAACTCGAAAGTTTCTAAAAACATTTCATTTAAATCTTATTCTAATTTCATATAATGTATTAAACCCTTAGCGTTTTGTTAAGTTTCCTGAAACTTCAAAATTTTAAATAAATTTCATTGAAACCAATTTATCACATGACATTTAATGCAGTGAATGGAAAAATTATAATATAAGGTTTAATGTTTAAATAAGAGTTTAGCCTATCTCCAGTACTTTTTTAACTGAACATCTTCAGTTGTTTTAAATATATGATGACAAGTTCTTCTTAAAAAAAATAAAAAATAAAATAAAAAGTACAATGACAAGTGGTAGTAAGTTTTAATCACTATCTTTTATTTAGTTAATGGGTAATTTGGTAATTTCTCAATGAGACAAAAGAATATTCTAGTTAAAAAAGCACTGGAGGTAAGTCATACCCAATAAAACAATCTCAAAACTCTCTCTTATTTGGATGGTGGAATCTACTAATCTCCTTGAATGAAATTCTCAACAGAATATGTGTCAATGTGTTGTGCAAGGATCTGACTACTCCAAGTTACCCTTTGGGACGTAGTTGAAGCTGGTTTGGAATTCCTAGATTCCCCATAATAAAGCGTTTTCAACGCAAAATCGGCACTCTATGGCAGCCAGCCTTGTGGTGAAATAAGAGCTCCTAAGTTGCACTGTATGAAAACTATCCTGGAGTACTCCTTCTAGGGCCTCCCCAGGAAATTATGGTGTGCTTTAGGATTGCTGTGGTACAATTTCAAATATTCCTTGGTGCCATTAATCAAACAATTTTTAAAAAACAAAACCTGTTGACTAGCCAGGATCTGTTCTCCCATGTGCAGTGACGGCATTAGTCTCGTTTTTTATTGATGTATTTTGTCGAGGAGTATCTAAGATCTGGCAGTCTTGGAAAAAAGATGCCGAGTTTCCAAAAATAAAATCCACATTGCCTTGAATGCGGCATGATTTGTAGAATTGGCGGAGT
>NW_027071014.1:0-5489 GCF_002906115.3 Quercus suber | reverse complement strand
AGGAAACCGCAGAAGGGTCTCCGGGGCCATTGCTGAAAAGAACCCCATCTGGCTTTATCTTTAGAGTCTCTGAAGCTGGCCACGTTGAAGGGACGACTGTAATCTTACAGCCATAGGATGCCAAGCGTCTAAGTATGTTATGTTGATCCCAAAATCATATGCAACAACCTTCAGTTCATACAAAAAACAAAAAATAGTAAGAACAAATGCCAAATTATTTAGGGATAGTAATTTCAAAAAAACTTAAATAATGCTTACGTGAAAAGTGTTTCCATCTCTCCCATTGGCGTTAAAATCCCACTCTGACTTTGTGTTGTCAGTCCATTCATAAGGGGTCTTGCATGAAACACCACTTATCAAATCAACACCTGCAAATTAAAAGCAAGAAAACTATGGACTTAAATTTTGGCAGAAAAACTAGGGAATAAGGACTTAAAATTTTAATATTTGGCCAATGACCTTTAGGTCAACTGGCACCTCTTAGTGTTTCCAATGGATATCTATGGAGACATCCAGGTAAAAATCCCATCCCCCACTTGAAATATTAATATTTACAAATCCCTTTAACTAACAGCATCAAATCCTTACCAACAATGTCCCATGAACGGGACAATTCCAATAGTTCCTCATCTGTTTTAGATTCTTCTGTGCTCAAAACACCAATAAGGCTTCCATCTTGCCTTAATCTACGGGTAATAGCACGTGTGTCAACATCATCTGCAGGATAATGGCATAGCATCAAAAGCAGAAGGGAGGTCAGAAGTTACATGGAGAGAATAGCTCAATAATTTAAAATTGCACATGTCAAAAGTATTAGCTAAGATAACTCATGCTATATTAAATAACTTACAAATCCCCATGATGTTCCTTTCTGCTAAATAATCACCAAGTGTTTCTGCACATCTCCAATTTGAAGTACTGGAAGCAATTTATAAATAATAAATGAGCACAGCTCAACAACAAAGTTGCTAGCATGAAAGTCCAAAGCAGCATTAACAAACTGTACCTGATACTTAAGCTTCTAATGACTAGACCACCAAGGAAGCATTGCATTGATTCTTCATCATCTGACATGAAAGACATCGAAATTAGATTTCACATAGTCTCCAAGACATAAGAGTTAGCAATGATTCAATGTACAAATTTCACCCACCAAAATTTACACCAGTGTTGCCGATATGCGGGTTTGTCATCAGGACAAACTGTCCAGCATAACTAGGGTCTGTAAGAATCTCTTGATACCTGCAGCATAAATGTAATACAACCAAAAATCAAATTCCAAGAATGAGCATGCACGTTGCACAACTAGTCAACTCATGAACCTTAATAATAAGTTCTCTCACTATTGTTAAAAGTGCACCTAGCATGGTTAAAGCACAAAGTACCAAACGAAAAGCACTCCTTGATCTAAAATAGAAGCATGTTACAAGTGTTAAACGTGTACAAGTGTGAACTTCTTGTGGAAGCTCCAAGTGCAAAAAAGTACACCTTTCATTTCCATCATAACATATAATTCAAACAATCAAAACCATCATCAGCATCCAATTAATAATAACACTGATTAGTTTTAAGCCATCAAGTATAAAATGTTACTGCTCATTCAAATGTGCATATCAAGTTCAATACTTTGTGTTTTGTGAATCCCAACTTTTCCATGCAACTTGCTGAACATGCCTAACAGTGGCTGGTTTTCTAATAGATTGACAACATTGTAAAGCAGGTCCCCTTTTTCAGTAGATGAGATTAGGATGAAAGTACATTATCTCAAAGCTTCTTTTCTCTGGCTTGCTCTTCCAAATCCAATTTTGGCCTAGAAATGCTAACATTCTGTTATCTTTATGGAAAAACATTTCTCAAATCCCAAATCAGCACTGATATGTTGGACAGAACTTGGTCATAATTGGCAACGCAGGTATCTGTCAGCATATTGATGTGCTAGAAACAAGAAAGATATTTGATATAATGTATGAATTGATATGTTTCTCATGACTTTCTTCACTAGCTGATTCTTTTTCTTGTTTTTATTTTTCTCATTTATAAGTAATTTATTCACTGACTGATAATGTCTATGATATCACTTTTTACCACATCACACCCTTGTGAACAACATGCAAATGTGGAAGCATCTATATCACTAACAACTATATTAATGTAAATTTAGCGAGAAAATGCAAGTTCCTTGACTTAGTTGTACTTCCAGCTAACATAAATTATTTTCAAAGGTGTGCAGTTATTTGTGTAAGTTAAACCATACCCACAAGTAAAATTGATGAAACACCATCAATAACAATAGAAAATTTCCTTCTAGCATATGGAAAAAGGCCACCCTATTTTCGTATCAACAGTCCAAGCCAATGCAAGGGTGCCCAGTTGATAGTTGAGAATACACCATGAAATATGCGGGGACAAACAAACTCTCACAAGTTAATAACACTGGATTAGCCTATGTGGCACGCTTAACAAATCTTAAGAAATGAAAATTTTAAAACTACTTATCCAGGTATAAAGAATTCATAGACCAGCTCACCCTGTCAAAGACGTATTGAATACAACTTCACCAACTTGTGTTCCCGAAGCACCAAATGACTTAGCCCTCCAAATTGAACCATCTTCAAGCACAAGTCTAGCATCCGAAGTTTTCCAAGGCCTTTCTGCCAAACCTAAAGCAATAAAGATTGCATCAACTTTCAAGTACCATAACTATATGTATATAGATTACAATATGAGTAATGATGGTCTATAGTGATAGAGCATTCACATCAGTTCAGCTAAAACAACATAAGCCCCCAAATTTGGCCAATAAACCCAAAAAAAAACACACCCATCAGCTCATTTATTCATTATACAACGTTCAAATCAAGAAAATTTGACATTTTAATGAAATAGGAGTATAGAATAGATAATCAGGTGTGAGCGTTTTGCATAGTGGTTAGCTAATATAGAAAAAAGCAGGTTCTTATTCTAAAATAGACAGCAATTTTTACATAAGCTTTCCGGCAAAACTACCATTTTGGGTCTCTCAATTATGCATTAAGTGTTCAATTTCGTCCCTAGATGAACGGAACCCTCAATTCAGTCTTCAAAAAAGGGTTCAATTTCACCATTGCCACCAAAACTAACAGCCAAAAAAATCATGCTTCCTTTCAACTCTTTGGCCTTTTATCAATAACAATCAAATTAGAACCACAGCTTTAATCACTCAATTTGTAAACCGATTTCACTAACTTATTTCAGTAACACCATAGACTGAATTGACACAATCAAAAGTTCAGAAACAAAATACATAATAGTATTGTTTAAATTTCCTAATGCATGCAGCAAAATTAGCGAACATAAAACACAAAGGAATGATAGAGCAGAAGGGTTACCTGTGGAGGCACGGTCGGAGGAGAGAGAAACAGAGCATCTAACGGTGAAAGCCCTAAGAATGGAAGAAGGATTGGAAAGAGGCTTTGATGAAGTAAAGCAGGTGAGTGGGTTTGTCACCGCCAATTCCATTGCTTTGCTTACCATTTTTCAAGTCTCGCAGTCACAGAACGCGACAGTTGTGTTTTTTGAGTTTAGGTTTTGTGAGTTAATTTCTCTACTTTACCACCTAAACTATTCCACAAATTACACTCTAACCCCTGAATTTTTCAGATGGGCGTTTTGTATCCTAATCTGTTATACTTTGCACCCCGGACTTAAATTTTCTGTTATATTGGACGGAAAGCTCACTCTCATGAGTTTGCATGTGACTCTTGTAACCTTGTTTAAGTGAAACATGGCCCAATGACCCAAATGCCCTTCTTCCAACCCAACAACAAGCCACTTTCTGCAACCAAAACCTAAATCAGATATGAATTGCAACCAAAACAAAACCTAAATCGGAGCTAGCCACCGTCACCCACTAACATCTGCGACCCAGCCACCGTACCACCCTCAAAGTCCGCTGATCTGTGCGTGCAAGAGACCCAAAACACCAAGTCACGTGTGAGAGAAAGGGACTGCCTGAGACTGTGATCTGTGTAAAAGACGTGAGGAGGCTCTTTTGAGTTTTGACTTGGAAGAGGGCATTTAGGTATTTTCCCTTCCTATAATAGTAATCTGCTAGTCACGTGATTGAACTTTCCATCCAACATAAAAATTTAAGTATGCTTCCAAAAAGTTTAGGGCGTAAAATATGCATCCAAAAAGTTTAGGGTGCAAAGTATAATTTAGGGTATAGTTTAGGATAGTAAAGTATAATTTTTCATTTTTTGTATAAAGAGTAGTTTGCAACACTATTTGCGAAGTGGGCTCACTCTATCTCAGATGAGAATCAGAGTGAGAGAGAGAGAGGGTGAGATAGAGAGACGAGACTCAGAGGAGGTGTGGTTAAAATTTGCAATATATTTTAGGTAAAATTACAAATTACATTCTTAAAGTTTGGAGATGATTGGATTTTACATCCTGAAATTTCAGAATTTAGATTTTATCCCATAAAATTTGGGGTATTTAAATTTTACTCCATAAAGTTTATGGTTATTTGGATTTTACACCATAAATTCTGAAAATTTAGGAGGTAAAATCTAAACACTATTTGCGAACTCTGTCTCAGATGAGAGAGAGAGAGAGAGAGAGAGAGAGACAAGACTCAGAGGAGGTTTTGGTTAAAATTTGCAATATATTTTAGGGTAAATTGTAAATTATACTCCTAAAGTTTGGAGATGATTGGATTTTATAATTTGAAGTTTTAGAATTTGGATTTGACCCCTTAAAGTTTAGGGTTACTTGGATTTTATACCCCCAAAATTCTGAAAATTTAGGGTGTAAAATCTAAACAACCAAAAACTTTAGGGAGTAAAATCCAAATACTCCTAAAATATAAGGGGTAAAATCCAAATTCTGAAATTTCAGGGTGTAAAATCCATTTATCCTTAAACTTTAGGGGTGTAATTTGCAATTTACTCTATATTTTATTCGAATATTCCTTTTCTAGACAAAGTTTGGCTATATTCCTTAAATAAAAATTTAAGATTATTATATATTTTGAGAATCTAATGATTGGATTATATGTTTTTTATGATCGTAATACACATATCAAGTTTTGTACTAATTGAATATTTTATTATACGATTCATAAACCTTTTTTTTTTTTTATGTATAATTTTAAATAACAAAAACTTGCAATATAAACAATTAATTGATGACATAGTTATTATTTTTTGATCTTTTCGAAATTTTGTAAGCACGAAGGATATGAAAAGAAAATGCAATTGAATGATGAATTTGTTAAAATTCACATCCAATGAAAATATAGAGTAAAGTTGTAGCCTTAGGCTACAACTAAGTTTATAGCTAAACATTTTATCATTCTTTTTATGTGCTTATTTATAAGTGTTCTAGGTTTTTTTTTTTTTTTTATATTTTTTTTTTTTAATAAATCTTCCACAATTTACAAAAGGTCATGTTGACGAGTGTTCTTATGACAATTTAATAAATCATAATTATTTTAGAAAAATTTTGAT
>NW_027071013.1:0-5503 GCF_002906115.3 Quercus suber | reverse complement strand
GAATTTTCTCATTTTGAATTCTATCTTTCCTTATATTGTATGTTCACTTATCTTATCCATCCTAACCTTCTCTTTCAACTACACTCATTTTATGAACAAACTAACATACATCATATCAAGTAATTTTTAGCATCATCACCTTCACCACCACTCCTCCAACCCCTACCAAAAAATAAGAAAAAGGGAAACCCACTTACAGAATCTTAGATATAATCCCCCCACAACAGCAAAATTATACTTATACCCACAATGCAATAAGGAAAATCAAGAGAAACCCATCAAAGAAAACCCCTTCAACATGCCCATTTTAGAGAATTTCACCCCCAAACCAACAAAAAGTAAATGCATATCATCACTAATAAATTAACAGAAGCTACAATATCCGATTCCATTAACTATGTCAGAAAATACGTATATTAATCCAGAATGCTTCAATAGAATAGTATTTCAACAACAAACCCATTTGTGAGAGACACAAATGTGAGCCAAAAATGCACAAGAAACCCCAAAAGAAAATAATGGAAATCGAAATCTCAAAATTTACGAAGTTAGAAAATTTTGATAAATCTGGAATTTATAGGATTTGCGTCAGAATGAGGAAAAAAAAAATCTGCCACTGACCTGGTGGTTGGAACCTGATCTCTGAAAAGGTTTGGTAATGGGGAAAGGAATCGAAATCGGAGCCTGGAGCAAAGGCTTCACCGAAACGAGAATGGAGAGCAGAACGGGGCGTTTCTTTTGTGCAACGTAAACTTTAATTGTTAAGATTCTCCAAATTTCAGGGGTAAGAAATTTATTTTTTTATTTAATAATATATACTATTATATAAAATTTTAATTTATATTATTAAGTATCCATTTGGATATATTGTAGTTTCTGTATCAATGCCTTATTTGTAAAGTTTTTATTAAAATATTATTATTTTTATTTGTAAAGTGTTTATTGAAAGATTAATTTTTGTAACTTTTATGCTAATATGTGGGAAAATGTTAAAAGTTAACTTATATTTTAAAAAGAAAAATCTATTTTTGTTAATTTTTTTTATAAAATAAACCAAGACAAAAAGCTAGAGATTTTGTACCAAACAAACATAAAATGAATGGAAAAAAAAATTCTAGTCCATGAAATGGACAACTGAGTCAGATTAGAAGAACATGAAGCTTAATAATTGGTAGGCTTTTGACCATCAGTTTTAAATTATTGTAAGATGACAAGTTATTTCCCCTTTTAATTTCTTGTCCAATTATGAGAAAAAGAAGACCCAATGGCCTAAAACCCTTGTGTAGGCTCATGGGCCCACTTAAAAACCATTAGGTATTAGATCAAGCTCTTAATCTGAATTCAATGGATGAAAACCCAGTTGAGCATTCAAAAGTGGCCCAAGTGTATATAGCCCATCATTCATGGGGTTTCAAGAAAGAAACTTGAGTGTTCGGAGTGACAACTTAATGAATCTCTCTCTCTCTCTCTCTCTCTCTCTCTCTCTCTCTCTCTCTCTCTATATATATATATATATTTAAGCCTGTTTGGATGGAGGAGAGGAAAAGTGAGAAGATGGAAAATATTTAGTTTTCCCTCTTATGTATTTGGTTGGAGGGGTGGAAAACTCTTTTGTTTAGTTGGTGAGAAAAAGTGAAGATGGAAAATGTAATTTATATAAATTGACTATTATACACTTATTACATAATAGGTAAGAAATAGATTTATTTGTACTCAGTAGTAATATAAAATTTACCAACAATTATATTTTCAATGAAAAGTATTACGTCAACAACATTTTTTGCAATACTTTCACAATAAAATTTATGTGGAAAGTTATTACTAATTTTAATTTGAACCCACCATTGAAATTATTTTTTACTCACCAATATTAACTAATAACAATCTATTACTTAAAATTTATTGTGAAAATATTATGGTAACATTTCTCGATTAGGATTTTTTATTTTTTATATTATTTCTCCGTTCTCTCATTTCATTTCATCCTTACTTTTTTTTTCTCCAAACACGTTTGTCCTTATCTCTTTATCTCCCCATTCTTTTCTTTCTTTTTCTCTCTCATTCAAGAAGAGCTCTCATTCTCTCAGGTCTTTCTCCAGCTCTCGCTCTCTATTTTTTTTTTTCTCTCCATATACGTTTGTTCTTATCTCTTTATCTTCCCCTTCTTTTTTCTTTTCCTTTTTTCCTTTTTCTCCCTTATTCAAGAAGTACTCTCATTCTCTCAAGTCTTTCTCCAGCTCTCACTTTCTGTTTTTTTTTCTTTTTTTTTTCTTTCTTTCTTTCTCTATACACGTTTGTCCTTATCTTTTTATCTCCCCCCTTCTTTTCTTTCTTTTTCTCCCTCATTCAAGAAGTTCTTTCATTCTCTCAGGTCTTTCTCCAGCTCTCGCTCTCTATTTTTTTTTTTGCTTTTCTTTTTTTTCTCCATACACGTTTGTCCTTATCTCTTTATCTCCCCCTTCTTTTCTTTCTTTTTCTCTCTCATTCAAGTAGTGCTCTCATTCTCTCAAGTCTTTCTCCAGCTCTCACTCTTTTTCTTTTTTTTTTCTTTCTCTGTACACGTTTGTCCTATCTCTTTATCTCCCCTTCTTTTCTTTCTTTTTCTCCCTCATTCAAGAAGTGCTCTCATTCTCTTAGGTCATTCTCCAACTCTCACTCTCTGTTCTTTTTTTTTTTTTTTTTTTTACTTGATTCCAAAATAGCTGTTGTGTTTGTGAAGAGGGTAGGTGGAGAGGGCATTTGTGTAAAAATGCCATAAGTCCACTTTTCTCCCCACAATTTTCCTCCCAATTTGGGAGGAAGAAAATTGTGGGCCTGGAGAGAAAATTTTCTCCCGGATTTTCTTTCCTTAGTGTTTTCCTTTAGTTGCCAAACAATGAAAAACACTGTTTTCCACCCTATTAACCTCCCTTAGTTTTCCATCCTCCCTAAAATCACCCCAACCAAACACAAGTGTCAATACGGGAAATCTCTATTAATTTTTCTTTGATAAATGAAAGTCCATTAATTGAAGTGATGTAGAGTTTTTTTTTTTTTTTTTTTTTTAGAAGAAGTGATGTAGAGTATTGACCTATATGAATTGCACTTAGAACCAGTTTAAGCACTGAAAAAACTTCATATTAGTTGGGCATGGTACTTCTAGATATAAAAAGCTCATGAAACAAAACAACTTCATCATCCATAAAAGTGAAGAAAAAAAGTTCTCTCTTGCTAATCCTCTTTTCTGATAAATGGGAATGGCAGATTGGCAGGCCTTGTTGTATAGTATTTACCAGTACTTGAATTGATAGGATCAAGAATTGCAAGCTTTACAATCTATGAGGGCATGTGAAAGTTTGTGTTCCTATAGGTTTAACTTTTTGTTTCTCCTTTCTGTTTTATTCTTTGTTTTAATCTTTAAAACAGTGTAATCTCAAACATCATTTATTAGGCGTTTGCTAGCACAATTAACATAACTAAATTGTGTTACTGTTAGTCTGTAATGTTTGAACATTTACTCCAGTTGCATCCAAACACCATGCAAATAATACCATGAATCATGGTATTATTTAATCAATTTACAAAGAGGGTTTTGAGAGGGAAGAAAAGGAAGTGAAAGTCTACAATCAGCAATAACTTATTTCGTTTTACTTGCAGCTCAGATTCTGCATTAATCTGACACCTTATGTCATATTACATAAATAATTAAATATGCCATCAAAATCCCCATCATGTCTTCTATGAAGATTCGGGGAAACGAATGGAAAAAAGAAAATTGTTTTGAGTAAATCATAAATTCCTATAAGCCTCTGGGATCCTTTTCTTCCTCCAGACTAACTCCTCTACCTAACATGATATAGACTGGAGAGTTATTAAGCAAAGCCCCCCAAATGTCTCAATCAGCCAAAAAAGGCCTTATATACAGTTAAACGGCAAAAAGTGAAGCAATGGGTTTTCATAATGTACAGTTGGAGCAAAGAGCACAAATCCTATCTTGTCAAACCACAGTTCGGCTGAGTGTTAGACCTCAATTCTATTTCTTGTTCTACCGTTCGGACTTCTCACAAATGCAACCAGGAAAAGGGTTTGCATAAAAACTTTCCTCAAGTCTTGAAGAAATTCCAGCAAGCCTAGGGTATGGTGCTCCAATCCTATCTTCATGTAACATTCTGACCTTAGATGAAAAGCTTTCCAAGATATCAGCCCCTTGTCCAATTTATCGATCAATGTCACAAATCTTTGTCTGCAATAGCAAGTAAGGCACAAAACTTAGTAATAATGATAACTGATTAGATAGAGTTTACCTTCAACTCACTACAAACAACCATTCATTTGTACTTTTAGTCGCATGGCTTATTTAATGAGTTAAGTACCTTGTTTAAATAATTTAATGAGTCATGTGATTTAATACACATGTATGATTTTATAAATCGCCGAATAATAGGTTGGAGGAGATTCCTTCAAATTGGTTTAAAAGAAAACTTTGTCCTAACTAACTATGCCTTCAAAAATTGAAGTTCAAAAATATTGGCCGGTAAGTTATTCTTACTTGTCAGGATTGATGGTTTTCAGAAATCCTTGAAATCTCCTATGACCTTGGACTGCCTTAGCCATATTTCCATCGTAGGTGTAAACAAAAACATCACTTTCTAGTGCTACAATATAGTCCAAGGCAGCAAGCTGGTTCTGGCGATGTTTAAAAGGTTCTAACTCTTCGTCGGTAGCTAAATTGGAATGGGAAAACACATTGGGAAACTTGTCTTCCAGTGGTCCAATGCCATTTTGACCGTAAATCTTCCCAGCAACTATGTAAATTTTTGTATCAGAAGGATAACCAATTGCCTCAAGCAACACAGCAACCTCTCTCGGGGTCATGGGGCATACTCCTTGTAATCGTCTCTCTTTGCCATTAATCTCTTTTCTTTCCAATGTGTTACACCGTATCTTAGTTGCCGAAGCTCCTCAGCCTCAGCTTCGTTAAGATTGTGATCGCAGCCTGTGAAAGCAAGCATATCCTTTTCATATCTGCAATTCATATTTACAAGTTAGTGAATTTGGACAAAGTAAGACATGCATCATTAATAGCAATGTCCACTAAAAATCTTGTGTCTCAAGTTTCAACATGCGTGCTTCACTCTATGTTTCACCATCCAGGTGTCCACCAATTACATATGACATATTGTACTTAGAGAAAGTTAGAATATAAAGAGGAAGTGGGACTGAGGATTTTTTTTTTGTTCCATAATTTGATACCTTAAATGAAGAGCAATGTATCGGTTACTGTTATTCCTAAGTCTGTTGATCAACTTCTTTGCAAGATCTTCAATTTTCGTCGTGAACCTGAGTGCATCATACATTGCATGGCAACGAAGTTTTTGGATGGAACTAGCACGCCATTATTAGTGAGGCGAGAATCAGTGTGGGTAAATTTGATCACCTTGTGCTTCTTTAATAAGTTAAGTATCTCCCCTCTGTAGTATCTGGGCTGCATAAAAAAACAAGTACCTGTTTTTAAATTCAACAA
>NW_027071012.1:0-5532 GCF_002906115.3 Quercus suber | reverse complement strand
TTTTTTTTTTTTTTGGGATAACCAACTTAGTAGGCATGATGCTCTTGTTTGTGGATGGCCGTATGATATGGGTTGTGTTCTGTCACAGATTATAAGTTTTGGACTTCAAGCCTCAATGGATAATGTGCTAAAAAAGTGGCAGCAACAAGTCTTTCCATATGTAAAAAAGAAAAAACATACAAAGGTGACCCAACCCATCAAAAACCGTACAAGAAAGGAATAACAAATTATTTTGAGGGACGCTGCAAATACAATAGTTTTCATATTCAATTTCATAATTGCAGAGTCGACAGATTATTATTGATTATATCATATGGACCCATCACAACTTGCCCACATAGACAATAATGAAATTTATTGTGAATGATGTTGTGACTCTATGAGCTGTTGGCGACATAAACGTTATGACGTGAGGAGTTTAATGAGTAATCAGAGCACGACTTGAGAAAGAAAATTTTTAAGAGTTGGAAGTCTGCACTATATGTGATTGCTGTCAAGAATTTATATGCCATTTCCTGTTTACTACAATCAATCTATAGATATTGATTAAAAAAAAACCTAAGTAGCCAAATGAGTTGAGACAGAACCCATGAAAGACTTTGAAAGTTACCACTCATTGAGGATGCTACCAAGCTTAGCCATTAAGGTCCCATTTGAACTCAAGCCCATATCAGGTTTCCCTTTCAGCTTTCCTTCTTGGCAAATCCAAACATTTAAAGGAGATCCTAGTTTAATGACGTCAGTGAGTAGAAGATGAATAATAACTATAGCTTCTAGTTTACACTGATTAATCTGAGAGGTTTTGAGTGAAGAAATATACATGTCAACAAATAAAGAAAGAATAAACAGGTCGCCTCTCCTACCAAGATGTATAGAAATTACAATGATATAATACAGCGGATAGAGGATAATAAGAACCAACATCCAAAGAGAAGATATATATATATATATATACACATATATAGTAGTGTTAGAAAGCATCTTGGTCCTTGTAGTTGTTTCCTCTTTGTTTCTCAAGCATCGATAACAGGAAAGGCAGAAATATTGCCAATCATTTCAATTGTCTGAAACTCAATATCTAACCATAGTAGGAATTGCCATCAATTTCGGAAGGTGATGGATCAATGTGCACTTGTCGAACAAACTGACCTTTTACTCTGGGACGCTGCTCTGCAAGTTTTTTTCTGCTCTCATACCGTACCTGTTGAGTTTCATATTTGGCATTAATAAATGGTAGTATACAGGAAAACTTCTCTAGAATATGCATAGGAATAGAATCATAATGATGATGATAATGATAAGTTACCTTCTTCTCATAGCATCTTTCTTTCCGCTTCAAGCGAAACTTGGCTAAAGCTGCCTCTCTTTGGATGGATCGGTGTGAACTTCCATTTTGAGGATAGAAACCTTCTTCATTCTTGCTCTCGGGAGCAGGCCCCACAAAAGCAACTTGATCAACATTGCTGTTACTTCCACAAGCACTTCCGTACCCGATGCTATTATGATGACCTACACCACCATTACAGAAACTACTACTTGCACTCTGATCGGTCGCTGAAGATACATGCCCTTGGTCCTCCAAAGGATCCAATTTGTGTTCCTGCTTGTACACATTCTGGTTTGCAGCATCATTTGTATTTTGACCATGTGGGTCATACTGCTGCTCAAAATTATTATTTTGTATATTCATTTGAAACGAGGGTTCCTGCTGTGGGACTGAATTTGGACTGGGCATTGGTGATGAACCAGATTGTGTACAAAACATTGGAGGTAGAACAGAACCAAAACCCGTGTATAGATTATTAACTCTTATACCTTTCACTGGAATTGGCACAGGAAATACTCTCTGTTGAGAGCATGAAGTTGCAACTTCAGATTCTTTAGAATGACCGGCAGCTAGAGAGATAGTACTTCTTTGTGTGATACCACGATTATCAGAGCTACAAGAAGTAAAGGTATTGGATAACATTTGTTCAGAATTTGTTCCATATTCTTTCTGATGATTACAAGCATTGGCAGTTTTTGTTTGTGGAGGTTGTAATGCCCTGTTAGTGTACCTGCAAGGATTGAACTTTTAGTACATAAACCCAGTCACAGAAAAGCTTTAAATTTTTAGTTAGAAAATTCTGTAATCCCTAACACCCTCCTCCCCCCCAAAAAAAAAAAGGATACAAGATACAGCTCATGTGTATATTGAAGCTTTTTATGGTCATATTTTCATATAATATCCTCAGAAGTTGCACATACAATACCTTCATCACTTGAAAAACTCACTTAAACATAACCAACATGCTTCTTGTGTTTGGGCTTATTAGATTCAACCATTTTATTTTAAGATAGATTGATGAANATACAAGATACAGCTCATGTGTATATTGAAGCTTTTTATGGTCATATTTTCATATAATATCCTCAGAAGTTGCACATACAATACCTTCATCACTTGAAAAACTCACTTAAACATAACCAACATGCTTCTTGTGTTTGGGCTTATTAGATTCAACCATTTTATTTTAAGATAGATTGATGAAATAAGGCAAGGTATGCAGTCAAACAGCAACAAGTCTAATTAATTAACAGAATTATACCAATTCAATAAATTCTGAAAGAAACTGGGGATAACCAACAAGTAATGAAGTATAAACAAGGAAACTTAAACTCACCTCGTAAAGGCTGAGGCGTTAGAAGTCCCAAGGGTACGCCTTTCTTCAGTATATGAATTACAAAAGCCACTGAAATGAGATCTTCTCAATGAGAGATCCAATTGTAGCAAAGAATCACACTTGCTTATGCCTTCACTGCAGCAGTTTGGATGGTTATGGAATGATCCAATCAAATCAATGGCTTTTCTAGAAGAGTTGACGAGGACATAATTATTGTCAAAATCCTCATTAGTGATAATAGCATCCCTATTTTGACTTTCTGGTCTTATGTCCTTGCCAAGAGGAGTTGTGTTATCATCCTTGCAGTTATCCACCTCTGATCCTAGACATGTTCAAGTTAGACACTTCCTTACTAAATAGAACATATAAGATGATGCAAAGCTAGATAGAAATGTTTACCTTCTGCTTCACTCCCATGCATAAGAAATTTCTGGCCAAAATTCAAGTATTCTTCTTTGTTTTGCAATATTATGTCACTTGGAAACGATTTGCCCCATTTTGACTGAGAGAATTCCTGCATGTTTTCCACAGGGACACTTTCAGCTTCCAACTCTGGCTTCGTGCAAGAGCTCTGCAAGAGACAGCAAACATGCAGCCTCTATATGAAACTTCATGTATCCAGCCTAATGTGAAAGGAAATTTCTTAAAACCATAATTGGCCTCATTTAACATAGGTTCATATCCCCTGGATACACGCATCAAGAATTTATTGCAATAAAACTGATTAGTCAATGAACGATGCGAATTAACTTATGGTCTATCAGAAACACTAACCTGTTCATCACTCCCTTTTTCAATTTGTTCAGTATTTCTCTGAATACAAGCCATCCGACCATTCGAACGGTTACTGGCAGCATTGTTTTCAGAAATGGCCTCTAGCTGTTGTTGTGCAACGCTCTCATCTTGGGGATCATTTATGCCAAAATTTGACTGATAGATCAATAGGAACAGATCAAGACTGAGATAAGTAGCTTATACTTTCAAGACCAAAATAAAAAATAAAAAATAAAGACAAAATTGCTTACAGATTGTTTTCTCCAAACATGCTGCCACAAATTTCTCAACTCATTTCTTCTAATAGGCTTAACAAGATAGTCAGCCGCACCTCTCAACATGCATTTATAAACCGTGCTCACTGAATCCTGTGTGGACATCACTGCGAATTAAAAGAAAAATTATTTTGACAAGTACAAAAAATAGCATATTATGAATAGTTTTTAGTTTTAATATAGCATTATATCAAATCAGCAAAGTCAAATATTCGAAGCCTTTATTTAACAAGTATTACTTATGACAGGGATGTTTTTGCAAATCTCATGCTCCGCGATTAGCGTAAGAAGAGCAAATCCAGATATTGCTGGCAAATCCACTTCTGTCAAGATGAGGTCTATGTTATGGGGTCTTCCCTTCAGTATCTCCCAAGCTTTTAAGCCATCAGGAACAGCAGTAACTGCTCAAACAATAAACAAGACATTTCAGTTCCAAAAGCACCATGTCTACAAATTTCAGGTTTCAACCAAAACACAATAAACAGCATTTCAAGCTTGTAACAGATAATTGCAAGCCTAATAGTTACATCATTTGTCCAGGGGCTCTGTGATCCAACTCACTAGAACCCTTTACAATTAATTGCCTATCCAGAAAGTTTTCAGGTAGTATTGGTGTAGAGTAAATTCAAATGAAACACTAACCAATTAAATAAAGAGATCTGAGCAAGCCATAAAACATGTAAGAAGACCGGAGAGGAGGACTTAAATGGTTGAGGATCCATTCAGAAACTGTTTTCCAGTTTCAAAATTTTTGTTTTTTTGTGATGTGATTTGTTGTAAAACTTCTTATCTTTTCCTTAAAATACTTCTCTCTAAATTCTAAGTCCTTGATCCATTTTGTTTTCTTAAAAAAACTTGCACATAGGAATTAAAGCAGTTGAACATAGAAGAAAAGGCAGCTTCTCTTTGTAATTTGTAAACAAAACCAGCTAACTATGCCTAACAATAATCAAACCAACCATAAAAGATAAATACCATAACTTTCCAGCCCTTATCTAATCCCTCCAACTTGTACCCCTCAAAGCCAACTCTTTTACAATCCAATTGACACTACTCACAAAATCTTACAAAAAAAAATCCAAAACCCAGTTCATTATTCAACCCAATGAAGCTAAAAAACCAACAAAACCAAGCATGCAAAGCAAGCACACACATATATAGAGAAAGAGAGAAAGAGATACAGACCTCTGTAACTACACTTTCTAAGAAGCGCCCCTATGATCTGTCTGGTGGAATCATCAGCCTCAATCAGCAACACCCTCAACCTCATCCTCCGCAAGAAATTCTCCCACCTCACCACCCCACTTGAATTCCCACCTTTTCTCTTCCTAAGCTTCTTAGTCTTCTTCTTCATCATCTTCTTATTCTCTGCAGTCTCACTCTCTGTCTCGTACTTCTCTTCCTCCGTCTCCATCTCTGTCTCACTCTCTGCTCTCAGTTCCATCTCCTCACTACTCACCACCACCTCATCCATGTCTCACAAACACACACACTCTCTCTCTCTCTCTCTGAACCAAACCAACTACAAAACACAACACTGTTCGGCTAAGAAAATATCATATCCTGGCACAACACAACTAAAGCTTTGCTGAAAATATCTGAAATAGAACTCTAATAATATATTTATATTTCTACAAGGGAGATAAACGGTGGAGATATTGAGTCCACTGCTCAAAGATTAATAATATCTCTAAAAAATATCTTATTTCAGTAATGGTGGGCTCCTTTTTTGCCACGTCAACTTGTACAAAGTTTCTATCTTTTAATCAAAATCCAATCGGTCATTGGGTTTTTTTTTTTTTTTTTTTTTTTTTTTTTTT
>NW_027071011.1:4362-5534 GCF_002906115.3 Quercus suber | reverse complement strand
TAAAATTATTTTTATATGGGGCCACGAAATATTAGTTTTTTTTTTTTTTTAATTTTAAGTTATAATGGGATGTTGGGAAGGAAAGGAATGGAATGAATGAGCGAGTACGATAATTTTGTACTCTTGAAAGTAGGACCAAGTGTTTTTACCACATATTTGTTTAATGCAAGCTGACACATATGGAGGAGAGAGAAATGAAAAGAGCTGTTACAGTCAAAGGTCCATGATTGTGTTCACATATGAATTTGGAAAATTTAGGGAAAAATAATAATAATATGTTTATTGAATTAATTCATGTGTAAGTGATGTAATAGAAAGTTTTTAACTTTTTTACGTCATTATATTTATGCTTTATATGCTGAATAAATGCTTTTTTCTTTTTTTTTGTAATTAAATCTTCTGCTGCATTCTTCTTTTATTGTTTTTGCTTTTTAACCACAAAATCATTTTTCATATTGGACTTTAATCATGGTTTTAAATAAATAATATTTATGGTTTAATTAAGTATATGAGTGAGTTCTAGTTAGCTCATCTGATAAAGTTTTTTATAATTAAATAAGAGATCTGGAGTTCAATCTCCACCTACATAAAAAACTGATTAATGTCTTAGATTTCGTTTGTTTTGAAAGTAAACGATTTCAGGAAATCATTTTCCACCTAACTAACATGTTTGGCAGCTACGGAAAATAAAATTTTCTAGAAAATCAAATGCATGTTGACCATAATTTACTCCTTTGACCTGGAAATGGTTTTACACTTTCATTTTCACTTCAAACCATTTTTGGGTCACGCGCAAAAGAGAGAGCCAGAGAAGGAGGAGAGCTCACCTCACCTCAACCACCGATCCAGCCACTCACACTGAGAAAGACGAGAGCTCAGCCTTCGCACAACCACTGATCCAGCCACCACACCGATCCAGCTCACTCCGGGTCACGCTAGCGAACCCCGATCATCAATCGCAGATTGCACTTCCAAACCCATCACCTTCAACCCAAACCTAGACCCATCATCGCCTTCGACCCAGATCCAGACCCAGTGAGTCGCACTGCGAACCCACGAATCGCGAGTCGCACCGCGCTGATCGAACTCAGTCGCCTCATCACAACGATCTGACCGGATTTGATGATTTTTTTTTTTTTGGTTTTGTTTTTTTTTTTTTTTTTTTGGGTTTT
>NW_027071011.1:0-1818 GCF_002906115.3 Quercus suber | reverse complement strand
AAATTGAAGTCATGGTGTTCTTCTTATAAAGGAGACCAATCAACAACTGAGTTACAAAACTCAACATTGTTGTAATTGTAGTTATTCATAGCAAAAATACAAAGGCATTACTAAAAAATTTTGCCAAGATATTTATGCAAAAGAAAAAATTTAGATACAAAACTTTAGGTGCAATACATTAGATTTCCTAATTAAATTTAAACACATAGTTTCATTTTGTTTAATTGTCCTTGGAAATGATAACATTATTTGTGTTTATGTTTTTTTTTTTTTTTTTTTTTGAGAAAGTATTTGTGTTTTATGTTTGTTGGTTAATATAACCAAGTCTAAGTGTTTGAATTTGATTAGTGAGTCTAATATAGATATATATATATATATATTGCACGCCAAGTTTTAGGCAGAGTAACTATGAAATTAATTGGCCAATAACTCTCAATATATTAATCCGTCTGCGAGTTTTTTTTTTTTTTTTCTTCTATCCTGTTATTTTGATGAATGAGCTTTATAAGTTGAGAAGGCATAAAATATTTACCTATAGGGCATAGAGGGTACAAAGGCTAAACACATGAAGAGTTTCAAAAACTATGGCTTTGCATTTGTTTGAAAAGACAGGAGAAATGTATTAAAAACATGGCACGCCTATTCAAAAGCAAACATTATAGGCCTTTTCTTGAAGAAAAAAACAAGGGTTAATAGTAAGGAGTTTTGAATTTTTGAATATCAATGTATCCTTTCAAAACACGAAGAGATGCCGACCAATTCAACTCCAAGACTTTTAGCCCTCTTAAGAGTCTTCTTAAGATTTAAAAAATGCCTAACTTGTTCACGATAATTACTTGACGTGTATGAGATTAAAGAACTATACACAAAGGAATAGTCAAGCACCGATCTAAACACCCACATTAGCCCCAAAAAATAAAAATAAAAAATAATTTGCAACTGTGACATTGTTAGTCAGTTTCAAGCCATAGTATAAGTTCCTCAAATCCCACCTTCCCTCCACTATTTGTCTATATTAAAAGCTAATTTGCAACCAAGTTTTTAAGGAAAAATACATTTAACCCCCCCGTGATCAGACCATGAATATGGCACCTGCCTAATGTAATTTGTAACTCACAACCCCTATGGTCGAAATTAAAAAGTATTAAGTCCAATGATGCTGATGAAATTGATGATGATTAACTTGAAAACAGGAAAACTATATAATTGTATTACAGATTTTGTCATTTTGCCTGAATTGGTAGGATGAGAGAGGATGCAAAAATATTGAGCAACATAAGCCGTGGGTTGCCTTTTACACTTAAGATAATATCATAAAAGGAATGATTAATGTAACTAAACTCATGGACTTAAGCATATGTGATTTTCAGGTTAAGATGGTGCTTTACATGTTATATCAAAGCCTCGTTTAGAGGCTCCACAAAATGTTTTTTTTTTTTTCAGAGGCAAATAAATCGGGGATCAGAGTTGTTATCCGAGACGAACAGTGGTTGGTTAGCGCATCTTTGGGTGCAGCAACTTCCCCAGGCCTATAACGCAGCTGAGGTGGAGGCTATGGCAGCAGGTAGAGCTATTGAGTTCGGCTCGGAGGTTGGCTTACAATGGGTGCTTTTAGAGGGATATTCGGAGGCTGTGGTTACAGCACTGGGATCAGCAGCTTATGGGTTGTTACTCAAGGATGCTAGCCTCCTTTCTAGATCCTTTTCTAAATTGTCTCATTCTCATCCAAAGTGTACAGTTTGGATGGAGGATGTTCCATCTCAAGCCATTTGTTTTGTTCAAGCCGATATGGCTGCTTTAAGTTTATAAAGTTGACAA
>NW_027071010.1:0-5595 GCF_002906115.3 Quercus suber | reverse complement strand
TAGCCATTCAAACGAATAGTTGTTACAAAATATTTATATATTGTTAAGAGCTTTGTAGCTTAATTAGTATCTTATGATATTTCAACAAAAACGTCTAAAATCAAAATTCATCTCTCCCAACTATCAAAAATTAATATATATACCCCCACCAATCCCATTATCTTGTCATTTATTCTCCATTATTTTGTGATTAAAATTTTCTTTAAAATGTAAGTATTTTAAATCTATATAGAGGAGCCTTGTCACTCATTAGAAGTATATATATATATATATATAGAGTGTCACTTTAGATAAACACAAAAAATGTGATAGTAACATAGATAAGAAATTAATAGTGAGATACAAGCATAGATTGGGCATTCTGTAATTGTTATTATGGAGGCATTCTTTAATTGTTGTAAAACCCTTGGGAAAATGTATGCACTTGGTGTCATAGCTAATGAAGGATGATCTTGGTGGGGAGGCCAATTAAAATATTCGTTAACAGCCTAGGGTTAAAAGCATGAGGGGTTTCCTATATATCCTAAAACCTAGCAATAAAATATCTATGGCCTATTGAAATGGGATAGGGTGTTCATTTTTGTATGGGAAATGTGTTAGATATTCTTTAATATCTTATTAATTAACAACGAATTACCATTTTTTAATTACCCTATATTTCTAACAAATCATATGAAATTGAAAGTTTATGGATAATAACAATCATTCTAAAGTATGATGAGATTAGCTAGTGGCTTACAACATGATGCTGGTGTTTGAAAACCATATTTTACTAAGTAAGGTTCAATCCAGGCCACATGTTTATGAGGCACAATGATCAATCTTACTAAAATAAGTGTGAGGTTGTTGGTGTATTTTAATACAAATATATATATTTGTATTATAATTATGTTCATAATATTGTTGTTGTAAAATTTATTATGAAATATACTATATATAGCTCATTAACATATATAAATAGTTGATTCATAAATAATAAAAATAAAAATAGTTGTTACAAAATATCTAATATCCCAATAACTCCACTGTCTTGTGATTTATTCTTCATTATTTTGTGTATGATTTCTCTATGACTTTAGATTATTTTAGCTTTATATAAAGAAGCATTTCCACTCTTGAAAAAGAAAATATGGAATGTCATTGTTATTTTGTGTGTAAAGAAGAATGTCTTTTTAGGTAGCTTTCACTCTATGGTGTAACGTGGTTGAGTTATTATATCTTGAGGGCAGCATGTTAGTGTGTTTGCTCTATTGATTGAGATGTATGTTGAATATTCTTATGTAATGTCGTGAACACCTTAATGAGAATGATATATCAGCAAAGCTATGCATATGTGATATTTATTTTTAATCTTATTATTATAAATGATTCACGCATCATATTTTATTTTAATTTTATAATTATATTAAAATAATATGTGAAAATTCAAATGATTTATTAGTCAACTTGTTTAGCAAAAAGAAAATAAAAAAAATAGTCAACTTGTTAGGTAACAGTGAGTGGTTGAATTCTTTTATACCATATAAACCTATATATGTGAGTAGATTTGTATGTTTGAGATGGGAAAGGAGGCTTACGTGATGCAATTTTCTCTGTTCTGGCATCCACAAGCACAAGTTGGACACGTAACTATCGTTGAGTTATAGAAAGATGACATCGAGACACAACAGGTTGGGCTTGGAGAAGCTAGGAACTGCGAGTAGGTGCATACCACATTCCATGTCACTTCAAATAAGAAATAAAATTACGTTAAGACATAGAATTTGAAGAATTGAGGTGCTAGTTTTCACACAAAATCATCAAACTATGTATCATGAACCCAAAATCGGAAAAAATTGTTTCAATGTCAACATTTAAAACGCGAAATAGATGGTGTGTATAGATATACGCTAAACTAACGAGTGTGAGAGAATCAATGCCCACTTACTGAGTGCTTGAGTTTGTCGACGACCATCAGAACTGAGGAAACGTGTGGGTGTCACGGTAACCGGTTGGTTGCAAGTGTAGCCTCGCCCTGGACCATTCAAAGTGAAATTCTTAGGCAATTTCACAGTCTTACTAGATGTACCAGAACTCCCAACAGTGAGCTGAAAGGATGAGATAGCAGCTGAAGGATCTTGTCCCCATGACGGCACAACACCACCCTTACAGCAATTGGCAACTTGTTGGTTGTAAGGGGCACCTGGGAGCAAGTCCAAAATGGTAGGTTTCTTCTCACAACAGTAAGGGATGTTTCCCTTATACTTGGAACAGTCTCCTTGCTCTGTGGCTTCTGCACCCAGCATGGACCATATCACTTCTTTCTTAGCCCATGTCCATCCCATGGTCCAACCAGGGCTCATAATGTGCCGGTACATCTGGTAGTTGGTCATTGTCACTGTTGCCTGAAAAACCATTGTTTTGTGATTGAGATACATTGTTTGCTTGAACTTTTTCGACAAAGAATTGTTTTTGGTGATTACTGTAAACTTAAAAATTTTCCTTTTCATTCTTTTATCTCTCTTCTACTCAATCCTACAAAACATTCTAAATCGTTTTAACATTTTGTTTTTTTGTTCAGGGCATATATAATACAAGCATTATAGCTTCCAGTTGAGGGAATAACAAAAAGTAGAGGGAGACAAAAAATTAGAATATGTCATTTAAGATATAACCAAAAATATGATTTTGAATAGAATAGAATAGAATAACCGAAGGAAAAAAAAGTGTGGTCAACCCTTACTATTATTAGAATGTTAAAGATCCTTAATCTACAATAGCATTTGGGACTAAAGCTTAATTGGTTATTGTTTTCAAGATAGAGATGCTGAATTTTATCTATATGTGCTTTGCTATACTTGAGCTACAAATTGACTGGCAACATGAAAGGAAGAAAACACTAGTTAAATCAAATGACACTCACCGTATAACCATCTGCGGTCCAAGATATGACATCCCATTTGATTGTAATATTACCAGTAGGGTCCAAAGGGTCATATGCCTCTGAAACTAACAGTGAAAAAGTGAACCAGAAAAATGTAAGTAAAAGAGAATAATGAAATCTTAAAAATACTGTTCATTATTGAACTGGAAGCGCATACCTGCATGAGCAAACAAGACAATAAAGAAAACAGATGATACAAGATATGCATATGTGTTGAAAATCATGATTCCCAGTTACCAGATTAGGCCTGCTGCAGAAAGTAGTGTTTATGTATACATATAGTTCGAACAAAACATTATCATCTAGAGCAGGCTTACCTGCGTTAATTTTTTTGAACTAGTATATGATTTCTTCACGTCATTTTTGCAATTATATACATACTTTTGTTAGCTTATACATGCCTGTGAAAGCAATTCCAGGGAGGACTTAGAAAACACTGGAATTAATTATGTTCAATCAGAAGGATTATTATAATCATTGATAATGCCATGTTGCGTATCACCTTCTTCCCATATGTGGTTTAGGGTATATTATATAGACTTACAGTCCTATAATTGGAAAAAGAAATAAGAAATATGTAAATAGAAAGCAAAAGAAGACTTTCCAAGAAACGTGAATATCAGTTTTTTTTTTTTTCTAATATTGTTGTTATTTGGTAACAGGGGGAGGATTTTGCTGTGGACAGGTGGCAACTGCAACTACTGTTGAAGTGTTGATCTCCATTGTGATTATAATGTTTTCAGATTTGGTTCCAAAATATATATATATATATATATAGAGTATAATCCAGTTACCAAAACTTTAATTAATGAAGAATATATGACAAAGGGTGCACTTTCTCTACAGTCGGTGGCTCCAGGTAAAAATGCGTGAACGCTACAGGGAAATATAAAAAATACATCATAACTTTTGGCACAATTTTTATAACAATTTGCTCATAAGTGGTGGAGAAAATGTAGTAAGTTCATGTGAGTTTACAACTTTACAACTCATAACTTGCAATGTGAGTAAATTATGATAAAAGTTGTGACAAAAATTATAATTTTAGCATTACTCAAAAAATATTATTAAATATTGTCTTTTTTTTTTTTTCATCAAGTGATGATAGAAACTCGTTTCATACGCTGTGTGATGTGATTAGTCACAAAAGGAATTGGAGAGGCACTAGCAGGGGAGGAAGCAGGGGTCTCATATTTTAATACAAATATTAATTAGTCGTAGACTTATGCGATACGTAGAAAAATTTGATATGATTATTTTTTTTAGATAATTATTGAATTAATATATATTATTTTATATTATTCAAAAGTCAATGTGTTATTTTAAATTATGTTTTAAATTAGAAGTTTTTTGTAGTATAACATAATATATTTTGTAGTCGAGGTGTTATATGTATGAAAACACAATGCAATAAAAAAGTTTTCTTTTATTTTATAGTGTGAGAATTATTAGACCAATTTGTAATCATATATACTTTGTTAATTACTATACAGATGTATATGAATAAACTCTTATAGATATATTTTAATTTCTCCAAAACATAGACTGACATCTCTTTCTTTCTCATAGGTATGTGAATCAACTCTTATACTTTGTTAATTATTATTGTGAGTGTCTAGTTTCATGCACCCCAAACATTATATACCTTATTGAGATGTTCACCTGAGGATGCAATAATATTGTTTTTTAATTATGGGTGAATTAAAAAATTGAAAATTCGATTGATTCACTATTTTTCTTCCAATGCGTATTGACTTTTGAGCATAAATCACACGGAGAAGACTGGGGAAAATTAATGCAATTATTCTAAGAATCATCGGTTTTACTTTTCTATTTTAAGGGAAGTCATCAGCTTCATGACGAATTTAAACAGGGATTTCTCTACCATCTACGTTTGATGTCTTTTCGGTAGATGCATGTTTAGATAATGTAACTTCTCCCAACTAATCTTGCTCGCCAGTTCAAACCAAAAGTAGTAGAAAAAAAAAAGGGAAAAAAAAAATTTGAAGTATAAACATGAATTTTTTTTAATAATATTTCATATTAATTTGTGGCTCTATGTTACGGAATAAAAATCTTTGTCCCACGTTAATTGTTCTACTTATACTCAATCAGTTATAGTATATTATGAATCTTTATTTTTATTTATTTTTACTTTTAATTTTCTTACATTTTTAAACTTTAGTTGCTTTACCAAAAAGAAAAAAAGAAAAAGAAGAAGAACAGATTGTGTGACAAGCATTAGAGGAGCATAAAATAGAACATTAAGAGTGGGGCAAATGATTTGTATTAAGTTAAAATTGCATCTTAAATTTCAAACGAATCATTGAAAATTAATTTTTATTTAATAACCTATGACGTCTGCTTATGATAATTGCATCATCAAATCAAAACACCAATCAATTTTTGTTATAGGCAGAAATTGAATCTTGAATCTCTTATTCAATTATAAAAAACTTTACTAATATATATATAATAATAGGTGAAGCAGAGAGAAAATTCAATTAGATTTCAATTGGATTCTCAATTTTGAGCCACTTGTCCTAACCAAAACTCAAAAAAAAAAAAAAAAAAGATTATAAATTTGACTTCAATTTTGTGTCATGTATCTTATCTAAATTTTCTAATTTTTGTGCCCAAATAAATGATGCATTAACATTTAACATGGAAGC
>NW_027071009.1:0-5615 GCF_002906115.3 Quercus suber | reverse complement strand
CATCGTGTACCCTTTGAATCCCGTTACTTCAATCGTAGTAGTTAATAATTTTCAAAACATATTACAGTAAAAATCTTAGGCGGCACCTAATAATTTTTGGACGCTGTCCCATCAGTAGTTCACCACCCACTTATTTGTCTAGATTGCATTTGCTAGCCAATCGTGAAAAGACTTTTCACTTCTCTCTCTCTCTTGCACGCAACACATGGCTTCAGTTCTCTCTCTCTCTCTCTCTCTCTGCTGTGCTCTGTATGTGTCAGAGTTATTATTATTATTATCTGTCTTTTATTCTAACTCGTCCTCTTCATCATTATTTTCAGTCAACACGATCACGATGGTGTGGTCCAAAAATAAAATTTCCCTTCCACATATTTTTTTCTTTCCCATTTGATTTCTTCAATCTGTTTGTGTTTGTAAAAACTAGATGTGGTCCGAAATTGATGTTTCATTCGAATGAAAGATCCCTGATTGCAATTACTCAAATTCCTTTATGATTAGTGCGTGTACTTAGTTTCCAAAATGAGTCCTTCATAAAGATCTTCTTCTTGTGACTGTGACTGTGACTTTGACTTGTTAAAGCAGAAGCAAGCAACATTAAATCGTGTATTGTTGTAAGTACACAACACAATCTTCAACCTGTTATTAACTCTTTGTTGTTCTTATTATAGTATTAATTAATTTCTCTGTTTTTTGTATTTGGAATTTTTTTTGAAAATTTTATGGCTATAATGGAAGTAGGACTAAATAAAAACGAAATGATGCTAACCACTGCAATGGTCGAGTCCACAAAACCAGACCAAAAGTAAGCAGTAATGATAGCAAGGTCTCTTGACCATAGACTCCTAGTGTAAGTGTAAAAAAAAGTCATAAACAGTGCACAAAGATCCCATTTTAGCGGGTCTTGGAGAGCTCATTGGTAGATCCTTTTCTTCTTCTACAGACTTTTTCATTACTCAGACCCACTCTACACATATCATGTATATTAGATACTTGGACTGTTCGCGCCTTTGTCATGCTATCTTTAGATGGTTTTGCATATGCTTAATTTCACCAATTCAATTGATATCATATAAATATTTGTGATCATTACTCTGTTCCAGTTCATCAGGGAGTATGGAAATTGTATGTAGTTAATTAAGTTTTGAATTTGCCATCTGAATTTCTCAATTATGATTAGGATTTTGTGGATTTTGCATGCAGATAGATTTACTAAGTGTAATACTAAGTTGCCGAAAATCTCAAACAAGAATAGACAGCAAGGGAATGGATCAAGAAAAAAATGTGAACCAAAGTGATGATGTGCATGACATTGAAAATGAGGGTCTGTTGGATGGGAAGGAGATTGAGAGGTGCTGGTCAGAGGTATCGGACAAAAACTTATCATACACAAAGCCGCTTCTGGTGAAGAGGACCAATACCACCTCCCAGATTGCCATTGTTGGTGCCAATGTTTGCCCCATTGAGAGCCTTGACTATGAGTAAGTTCTGTTTCATTTTTTTTTTCATGAATAATTTCACCATGCAAAACAAAGTAATCTAAAGCCATTTATATAAAAAGAACAGCTTCCAGTATGCATGTGTTATGTCACCATTTTTATTTTGAGCATGTTCTCCAAATATTTTAACGAAAGGTGAATTATAAGGGAAGTGGTCTTTGAAATTTGAGTTGGGGTTAATTTAATATGATTGGATGTAGCTTTGAAAGCAGTAATTTTCATTTGGGGTCTTGAATTTGATTATGGAAGAGATATTCCGGTTCTTTGCCTATAACAAGCAGATTCACTGAGGATTGAAGGAGTGGTAGTGCCTAATTAGCAGGACTATTTTGAATTCATAAAGAGGACTTGCTAATTTTTATGGACGAATTTCCACTGAAGTTCTGCTGTTGATTGATGTACAACAAGCAGATGATACTACATTGTGTATAGAGTTATACTTCAAAAGATGCATTTTAATGATTAATGACCTTGCTATTGATTTTGGCCTTACTGAAGCCCCTTTAACAATTAAGTTGTCAACACACATGTGATTCAGTTGTAAAAGTTGCAAGTCTTTACACTGACAAATTTCTGTTTACAGCCTTGTTTTCTTTCTTACTTTCGAATTAGCCTCTTTCGTGCGTCTGGGTGCATAGTGTTTGATGTACGTGCTTATATTTATTTTTCATCTTCATATACAAAAAGCTTTTCTTCTTTTCTGTTTTACAATGCATTCACAAATTTATGAGTATGTTTGTGTCACAGTTTTATTTCCAAGCTGACCAGAATGAAACATCATAACTTTGGGAATTACCTCACTTTTATCTAAGAGCCTGTTTTACTAATATCAGGACTGAAGGCTAAGGCGATTAGAGATTTACTTGTTTGTTTGTGCCATTTCAGGATTATTGAAAACGAATTATTTAAGCAGGACTGGAGGTCTCGGAAGAAGATTCAGATATTTCAGTACATTTTACTCAAGTGGGCATTTGCACTTCTTATTGGGCTAGGTACTGGACTAGTTGGCTTCTTCAACAATATTGCAGTTGAGAATATAGCTGGTTTCAAGTTGTTGCTGACTAGCAATCTCATGTCTGAGGACAAGTTAAGACAACTCCTATTTCTTTTCTCATCTTTCCTTCACTATATTTTATATTGTAGAATGTGAACCAAAAGGAAGATTTGTTTTGATTTTCTTTAAGCGTATAGTTCTCTGATTGTTTTCTTAGTCTTAAAAAAAACCATTGGTGTTTTGGTAATTTCCATAATTGCTAGAATGGATTATACCTATACCTGTAGTCCTTTTTTGAGTGTTTTACCATTTTTTTTTTTGGATTTAGAATTTTATTTTGTTCTGTTTAGTTTTAATTGCTTTCATTTAATATAGGAATTGTAGTCCTATCAGGAAAAGATGTTGCAGCACCCTACATACAGAGAATGTATTCTGTAATGAAAGGTTGAAAGGTTTCAATAACTTTATTGCTTCTTCTGAAACTGCCATCACATTCTATCAGAGGTGTGCTTCACCAAGGAAATGTAAAGGAGATTGCTTGTACTGTCATCACATTCTCTCTCTCTCTCTCTCTCTCTCTCTCTCTCTTTTAAATTGTCTTAGGAATCATTTGTTGCTTGCTGTAAACCAGACTTAAAATCAAGCATAGTTATAAATTTCAGTAATTAGCGCCATCAAACCCCAATTGCCCAGAATTTCCCCATCCCTACTTCAACCATTCCTACTTTTTTGGATTGTGATTTACACTTGTACTCAATGGGCCTTATGAGTCATGAACTCAACGTCCACCCATTCTCATGGGAGGGAAGAGGTACTATTTGAGCTACAGTTCATTGGCCTTGAGTAATGAAAAATATAGTGTCAAATTCAAAGATCCTCTGTCCTTTAGTACACAAGCTGTTTCAAGGCTGCTAATTTCAGCACCATTTTGGATTTCTTGATTGTGGTTTGATTGTATCACAGGTATGGGGATAATATGGGGTTACCACGATTGGAATTTGAAATTTAAGTATAGTGTGTTTATATGTTCAACTAAAAGATTTCATGGCTAGGGGTTTGAAAATTGGGTGTTTCTAATTAGGGCTTGTTAGGAAAATGAGTTTGGAACTTTAGCAAGGACAAAAGCCATCTTTGGTGTTCCTCTTGGGCATGAGAATAAATTGCTTAGCCCGTCAGCGATGAAACACCCTTGGATTATCCGATAACTGGTTCTGGTGGGTGGGGTTAATTGACTGTAGGGGTTTGATTAATAGCAGGGATTGTTGTACTTGTACAATATGCTCTGCGACATCTATCTAACCTGAGTGAAGTTCTCCTATGTCATAAATAAATAAAAAAACCATCTTTGATGACCAGGAGTGGTGTAAAATTTGGGGAAGCATGGATGCAATGGACAATGAGTTTAGTTAGAGGTACTAGTCTATGGAGGAGTATTAGGGTGGAGTGGGAGAGATTTTCAGTTTTATAATTGTATTCACTATGTGTGGCATGATATATGGTGTGAGAATCAAGCTTTGAACAAACTGTTTCCAAAACTATTTTCCATTATTGTTGATTAGGATTTTTCTATTTATTCCTATTTGGGGATGTCAAATTAAGAGGGGACACACTCGTAGAACATCATCTTGTTTGGGATTTTGGTGATTAGGAATTGGAATAATGAGTTTGATAAATTATCACTTTTCTAGGGTTTTTTTAATTTTTATTAAAATAGTAGGTTGAGTCAAGACATAATTCGAACTTAGTACCACCTTCTCTTTTACCATTTACCATTTACCATTTGTCACAACCTATGGAAGCAGTATCACTATCTGTGCTATCTTCAAAAGGATTAATTAAGTTATGATTAGGGTTCCTCATAGTAGTTTATAAAACTCATATCGACCTAGTAAACATTCAATAAGGGACTCAATACATGCCTACACAACACCTTCAAATCCAAATCCACACATAAATCTAGAAAATTCAGAGTATCACAATCTCGACTGCTTAAATCTCTAATGTCAGCGATTTTTTGGGGTTGGTTGGGCAAGATTTGGCTCTTATGCCATTTTACCATAGTTGGCGCGAGTTCTCTAATGACTTATTTGTGCAATATTGAGGGAAAGAGAGAGAGCAAAAACATTAAGCTTAAATCTTCATTGTTGAGATCATTGTATGAGACTATGAGTGTTCTTATGCTCTTGGATGCAGCTGCATTCTACTGTGGATTTCATAGATTATCTTATATAGAGTATAAAATCTTTTCATCCTAATTCTTTAGGAGGACTTTGTGTATTCTCTCCGCCTTTTTTAATTAAAGCTATTATTTATCAACAAAAAAGAAGAAGAGAGATTTCGGGTATGCTTTGCTGCAGGTAGCAAATATGATCTGTGTCAAACAGAAGAAGAGGAAGAAGAAGAAGATAAGCCTATGTAATCACACCTAGCCTAGGCTTTCCATAGCAATCACCTAAGGAAGAAGACTGACAAAACGTATCACAGAGCATCAAAAAAAGCAGCTATAGGCTCTTCATATTCAATTTGATCTATATAGATAGGCTATTACAAATACATATTTATATATGTACATAGGCTAATTGGACTAGGATTACTGCATCAAAATGGAAAACAATAATGAAACTAGTAATCTTAGCTGAAAACAAAGTACTAAGAGGGTCCAAAAACTCAAAATAGGACTCATTGGCCACTTATTAAACACATTCCACTAAATCTTGAAATTTCACAAACACCCATAGTGTCTAAAAACTAAGAAAACATGAACCAGCAGCAAATGGCTACAAAATTCCAAGCGGCCCTTGCATTGGATTTAAACCAAATTCCTATTTATTTTTCTGTCTTTGAACTTACTTTCCATTAACTTTTTGCCACCTGCATCAATTCCTCTTCTCTCCTTAAATCATTCAGAATTGATGAAATACAAATTTTACAATTGCCCAGCTCTTAAAGCATGAGAAGATTACTTGAAGCGTTGTCATGCCTATCCCTACCCCCACCCAATCATGCAATATTCTTTTTCGAATATGTTCAGAAGTTTGTGCTTTAAAGCAACAAAAGATAAACAAGGTTACTTGGATAGTAGCTTCTCTCTGCCATTGTCTACATGTGATTGTGTGTATGATTGT
>NW_027071008.1:0-5631 GCF_002906115.3 Quercus suber | reverse complement strand
AGGGCGCCGGACCAGGACTTGATGTCGGCGGCCTTGGGGTCGTTGCCGTGTAGCGTGGCGGTGGAGGCGGCGCTGGGATTGCTGTACATCGCGTGGCTCTTCTCGGAGATGGTGGACGGGGAGCGATGGGAGGCGGTGCTGGCGCGGTGGGCGTTCATCATGGCGTGAGTGGAGGAGCGGTTCGAAGTGGCCTGGGTGGAGAGAGTCGGGGCGACGGAGGGATGCAGCGAGGGGGCGCCGGCAGAGTATGTGCTGAAGCGAGAATCGGGATGGGAGGCCTGTGGCAGAGCAGGACAACAGGCGGTCAGCGGATCGATGGCCAGGCACTCACGAACGGTGAGGAGGAGGAGGAGGAGGAGCAGGAGGAGGGAGAATCGAGGATATGGTGCGAGAGGGAGCGAGACAGCGCAGACGAGAAAGGCGGAGAGGAAGGGGAGGGTGATGAGGACGGAGGGTCTGGATGGGAGGATGGGTGGAAGGGTGGAGACGTACCATGATGTGGATTGGGGCGGGTGTGGGTGTGGATGTGCTGGAGTCAAGAAGTCGTGGCAGACTCGTGGACAGGAGGCCGATAGAGTTCGGCACGTGGGCGCCACCGGGATTGGGTCGGGTCTAGCGTGGCGAGGTCGGATCGTGCTTCGGAAGCCGTCGAGGAAGGGCGGCCAGCGGTGAGAACCGGGTGGGTGAAGGCTGAGTGGTACGGGAAGGAGGAGGAGGAGGAAGAGGAGAAGGAGACCGACGACGACGCTACTGCTGTTGCTGGTGCTGCTGAGGCTGTTGCTGCTGCTGATGATGGTGGACGAGTGATGGCGGAATCCAAAGGTGCTGCGGGGCCGGTGCAATGGTGGGGAGGAGAGGGGGGGAGTGCAGCAATAAGTAGGCGACGGGTCAAGATGGAAAAAGGCAGCAGGCGAGCGGCGATGGGGACGATGGGGACGATGAGGACGATGGGGGGGATGGGAAGCGCAGGGATCGGCGTCGAGGGAGGAAGTTCAGGATCCGAGGGCACCCTGCCAGGCTTTGGTCGGCCGTGGCTGAATGGCGGTGCCCGCGACAGGGCTGGCGATTGATCGGCTGGCAGCGTGACGGCGAAGCGGCGCTGCTGCGGTGGTGGTAGGGAAGCACGGCATGCAGAGGGGAGAATGTGATGCGATGGATGCACGTCGGGTCAGATTCGGGGCGCTGCTGCTGGCGGATGGGACATGCGGTGGGCAGCTCATCGAGTCGATCGAGCGTCGGGATGTCGTCGAGCACCTCTCGTTCATGCCAGCCAGGTTCTTTAGCACAACCAGGTGAGGTCCCCGAAGGTCTCGTCCACCGCGTTCCCTTGTCCTGCTCCATGAGCACCCCGAGCCACCCCCCGGCCAGGATGGCATCATTGTCAGCATCATCGGCACCATCATCATTACCATCATCACCACCATCACCACCTTCAGGCCCCCAAAGCGGAGTTCGGCTTCGGGCAGAGACAGGAAAGGGACCGGTCGTCGCTGGCAGACTGGCAGGGTTCAGCTATTCTCGTCCGGTCGTATCGCCCCCTCCATCCGTTTCCACGTGGCGAACGCCTGGCGTCAGTCAGCCACCATCATCTACATTCAGTCCAGTGGCTCTGCCGGGGCCTCTTATCTCCCAACCCTCTCCATCCTCCCGCCGATCCATCCTCCATCTGACTCTACATGGACGCGATCTCACTTCACGTGCAACGATCGGCCAATGTCCGACTCCTTTGGGGTAACGACGACGACGACGACGACGACGACGACGANCATGCGAGCGTCGCTGCACTTTGGCGAAAAACTCACCCCGCCTCGTCTGTCATCAGCCAACATCTGCCGAGGAACTCGTCCCTCCTCCTCCTCCTCCTCCTCCTCCTCCTCCTCCTGCCCTGCCCTGCCCTGCCTTGTCCATCGGACAGGGTTTGACGTACAGCGCGCTCGGCCATGAGAGCGCCTGTTCCCGCTTTCTCCATCTCTCTCCATCTCTCTCAGCTCCGGGCGTTCGGAGCTGATTCTTCGCTTGGTCATCCTGGCCATGTCCCACCGACAGGAGTCCAGTCATCCATGCAGGGAAGCCCCCCGCCGACGGAGGAACGATGTCCCACCGCGTGTCAGTCGTGCACCTGGCAGACACGGCCGGGGCGCCGAAAACCGCAGTGGCAACGGTGCCAGGTCACGTCTCGCCACCGTCCTCCCATGTGTCCTCCACATGTCTGCGGGCCCGGCACGATGCTGCCAAGACGCATCCAAACTCTTCCACCCCCTTTGCGCGACCTGCGTGCCTCGTGCCGTTGTGCGGGTAGGGAACCATTGGGGTAGCCGCATCCGCCCTCGAGTGCCACCGCCTGGTGATCTGCGCCAAGCACCGGAATCGTGGCCGGCTGCTTGAGCCCGAGATGGAGTGTATGTATGTATGGCCACGCCCTCGACGGTAAATCACAGTCACTCCACCTGCCCTGAACCGTAGAAACGTGCAGTGCGGTCTGCGACATTACAGCCCGTGGTTGGCTCAAGCAATCCTTAAGAGTCGAACAGTGGTGCCGATCTAACAACAAAAGTGGGTTGCCCGTGCCAGATGAAACCATGTTCAACCGGGTGCATTCTTAACAATGTCTCCACGGTGTGACATGACAGACCACTCCTGCTCCCTCCAGAGGCACTCCTTCAGCGTTTACATATCACGTGAAGCTGCCCTTCCCAGGAATTAAGCCGTCTTTATCTCCGCGTGCCGCTACAGCGAGCATGCCTCATCTGGTCTAGACCAATATCAAACGACCAAGTCGACCTCCCCAACATGGCATGCTCTTCGTAGACACCCGATACTCTCTTGCGCGACACGCTCACCTCGCAGGCCAAAGCACCTTGAGGATGGAACGAGCAATGCTCTATAAAGAGTCCGCCCGCGACTCGATCTCCCTGAGCCATTCATCAACTGACCGGCAGTCATGGCCACCTCGAAAGTCGTCCTCATCACCGGTGCCAACAGTGGCGTCGGCTACGAAGCCGTAAAGGTCTTCCTACAGGCAGAAAACCCGTATCACATCCTGTGCGCTGCTCGTTCGATCGAGAAAGCGACCGCAGCTGTGAACCGCGTCAAGGAGGAGTGTTCCGACGTCAAGAACACCATGGAACCGCTCGCGCTGGACGTCAGCAGCGACGACTCGATCCAGCAAGCGTTCGAAGCCGTTCGCGCTGGACCCGGCCGGGTGGATGCGCTCATCAACAATGCTGGCACGTCGCCTTTCCCCACTCCCAGCGACCACAACCCTTCGCTAACATGAAACCCCCTCCCTTCTTTCAGGCGCGACCTTCGACCTCAAGTACTTGAAAGGCGACGTGTCACTGCGCGACTGCTTCAACCGCGCCTACGACGTCAACGTCACCGGCGCGCACCTCACGGCCCACACCTTCATGCCGCTGCTCCTGCGGTCCGCGGACCCGCGCCTGCTCTTCGTCGCCGGGCTGTCGCAGATCACCGCCTTCGACCGCGGCCAGCGCTACCCGGCCCAGCCGCAGCCCGCCGGCTGGCCCAAGCCCACCCCCGCCTTCGAGACGATCGGCTACCGCTGCTCCAAGGTCGCGCTCAACATGCTCACCCTCGATTGGGCGTTTCGCCTGCAGGCCGACGGCGTCAAGGTCTGGGGCGTTGGGCCAGGCTTCGTCGCGACAAACCTCGGCGGCGATCCGGAGCGCGCCAGAAAGATGGGCGCCGGCGACCCCCGCGCCGGCGGCGTGTTGTACCGTCAGGTCGTCGAGGGCGAGCGCGACCACCACGCTGGTCACGTGATCAACAAGGATGGCCTCTCGGAGCTGTGAGCATCCTCGGCTGGTGAGATGGCGTGGATCGGCGCGGGATGTTGCAGCCTAGATGTCTTTTCCCGTCCGACCACTAGTGGTTGGAGCTGTGCGAAACTTGTCACATTCGCGCCTGTGTATTTCGCTCTCGTTGCAATGCTGCAGCCAATCCCCGTCCTTTTGGTCCGCCGCGGGTCTCGCGAGAATGCATATATGTTGGAGGACCGCGGGTTCTAGCCGGCAGTCGCTCGGGCCTCGTCGCTTCCTCCCCTCCGTATGAAGAGATATATAAGTTGTCTATGTACCTTATCGGTGAGAACACCACATTCAAAATCCCACGATCCCCATTAACCCCTTCTACCCTGATCTCTTTCCCCCCCCTTCTGTTTCCCCTCCAATCCACGAATGAAAGGCCTTTCTCCCTTCTGTAGTTTCCATCAAATACACATCCGATATCTGGCATCGTAGCGGGACAATTTTCATTCGCCTCGAGAACGAAATCCGGGGACGGCGATCCGGGCGATGGGCGAGGCAGGGCAAAAGGGGCAGCGGTTAAGGATACGGTGAGCCGTCGGCGGCTGATCCGGAAGGACGGTTCATATGATGAGTTCCAGGGACGGTTCCTTGTGCCTTTTACGTCGAATGGGACGGCTGGTTTCACAGTTGATGCAGCGGTGGACAGTTCGGGGTGAAGGAATGGATGGGAATTGCTGGAGAGAAGTTGGATGGTGGACACATGAGCCTGTCCCAGATAGATCCAAAAGCGGTATCTGCGATCGGACGATTCACGAACCCCCTTGGGGGAGAATAAGTTGTACAGTGTAAAGTCTTGTGAGAAAAAGGGAAAACATGAGTTATACAAAAAAGAAAAAACTGACAGCGACGATGACGACAAAAGAGATCGGCAAAGCCTACTCGTCTTCGACCAGCGAAGACGCATCGGGCTCGTCGCGGAACAGTTCGCCCTGGTACTCCTGGCACGTTTCGTCGAAGCCGATCCACGCATCGCCCAGCCCGTCCCGGGCGCCGCCCTTTCTCGTTTCGTAGGGCCACCACTCCCGACGCGTCGCCTCGTCGTAGCCGCTGATCGCCATGGGGGTCGCGGGGGCGGTGCCGTAGGCGTCTAAGAGCGCGCGCGCCCGCGTCTGGAACCAGATCAGCGGCCACCAGGTCTCGCGCAGCGACTTGAGCCCGTCGCGGTGGGCGTTGTGGTGGATGACGGCCGGGGTGATGCCGGTCCAGACGTCGGTGAAGAGCGCGACGTCCTGCCAGGCGGGCTCGTCGTCGGGAGCGGCGGCGGCGGGCAGGGCGGCGAAAGGCGGGAGCCCGGCGGCGATGTCCGGGGCGAGCTCGTTGGCGCGCTGGCGCTCGCCGGGGATCTTGCGCGCCTTTTGCACCGACTGCAACTGGTGGTTGTTGTTGAACACCAGCCAGTCGGTGTCGTCTTCGGCGAAGACGGTGTTCAGCGCGATCTCGCTGCCGTAATCGACGCCGAGGCCGAACTCGAAATTCTTGTCCGGCCGGCTGGCGGCCTTCTTTCGCACGCTGGCGATGTGCTTGGCGTTGAAGTGGTCATGCTCGCCGTGATAATGGCTACTGACATTTCGGGCATCGCGGCGTAGGGCTTCTCGCCAGAGTTCTTGGTCGCCGAAGATGTGGCTCAGAATGTACTGGTCGCTGCCGAAATTGCGCTCATATTTCGCTTGCTTGAAGGCTTGGTGGAACAGCTTACGCATGGCTCGCACCGACCCCATTCCAACGCCCGAGTTCAGATATCGCGGACGGTACTTGATATACGGGTTTTCTTTACTGTTGACCAGTGTGTCGGTCCGTGGACCGA
>NW_027071007.1:0-5657 GCF_002906115.3 Quercus suber | reverse complement strand
TGTGACAGAACAGAGCATTAATTGGATGTGGAATGTAGCACGGATAATAGGAGGTTGGAGGACATTGTCCTAGTGTATGTAGAGTGTATCAGGCAAAGAGTTGGACCAATGATTGGCATATAGATGCATGAGACAAGCATTCCTGTTGTTGAGTCTCGTGACATTGTGCAGACTATCTACCAATAGACAAACCTGGGTGTTCTGTGACTCAAAAGAGTAGACAGAAGGAAGGAATCTAGAGATAGTAGAGTTGCATGAGAATAAAATACATACATACCTATGTATGTGTTTGGCATATAAGCTTCACAGTTGACATTCAACATTTTAATGTCTTCTCTATTTATAGCCAAAAACCTGATGAAGCAGCCAAAACTTCAAAGAAGCTAAATATATAAGCAGAAAAGGAAACAAGAGCGCCTACAAATCCATAAGTGGTATAAAAAACTATATAAAAAAAAAAAAATCTAAGACATTACTCTCTTTGTTTCTATACGCTACTCCTCTCTCCCTTTCTCTCTCTCTCTCACTCTCTTCTAAAATTTATTTTTCTGTGCACAACTTTGAAACAATTTCTCTCTATTTGGTCGAAAATCTCAGAAAAATGGCTTCTCTTTTCAATTCCGCTCTTTGTACTTTATTTCTTGCTAGAACTCCCACCGCCGTAATACCGCCGATTGCACATCAGTTAAAGGTACTTTCTTATGTTCAAAAAATTTGATATGAATTGTTTAGTTTTGATTTACGTATTTAGCCTAGAATTGGTTTTGATTAAGGTTTAAAATTTAGAATTGGTTTGAGAAACTTAGAAAGATGAGAAAAAGAAGGGCACGATTGGAGGATTTTGAAAAGGGTTGCCTGCCATGTGTTTGATGAAATTTCTCTTTAGACAGGTGGTACATAATTTTTGGATTCAATTCTTTCTTTTTCCCATATTGATATAAATTTTGGCCTTCTGTTGTATTCACAAAATCCTTTTGAGTTGTTGTTGATTTCTTGGCTTGGTTTGTTTACAGCAATTTTGCTGCATTTGGGATTTTGTATATATATATATATATATATATGTGTTGATTTTATTGGTTTATTTGTTGTTCAATTCTAAGATTCCAACATAATCAAACAAAGAAATATGTGGCACTGGTATCAAACTATGAAATATTGGCACACCTTTGAGGTTTGTAAGTTGGAATATTTGTAGTGGTATCAAACAACGTGACTTTTTGTGGAGTGGTATTAATGGTGATCCTAAAGTACACTTAGTCAATTGGGCTCAGGTTTGTAAGCCGCTGCAGGTTGGAGGGTTGGGTATTAGACGATTGAGGAGTTTTAATTCTGCCTTGTTAGGAAAATGGTTATGGAGGTATGGCATGGAGACCGATGCTCTATGGAGGAGGGTTATTGAGGTAAAATATGGGAATGATTGGGGTGGTTGGTGCACGAGAAAGGTGACCAGTGCTTATGGTGTTAGTTTGTGGAGACATATTAGGAGTGGTTGGGTGAAGTTTTCTAAACTACTTCTATATGATGTGGGGGATGGTAGTAGAGTGAAGTTTTGGAAGCATGTGTGGTGTGGAGATCGTACTCTACAAGAGGCTTTTCCGGAACTTTATTGTATTAGTAGAACAAAAGATTCTTCAGTAGCGAGGTTTTGTGTTGGTCTGGTGGGAGGATTCATTGGGATGCTAAATTTCGTCGTCCTCCACAAGATTGGGAACAAGAATCCTTTGATCTATTTATGGATATGGTCTACTCTTCGACGGTTCGGGGATTGGGTCCGGATCGGGTGTGTTGGAAGCCAGCAAGGGGTAGAGGTTTTGAGGTTAGAGGATTCTATCTTTCTTTCTACCCTCCTACCATCTTATCCTTCCCTTGGAAGATGATTTGGAAATCGAAGGTTCCTCCAAGGGTAGCTTTCTTTTCATGGTCTGCTTCCTTAGGTAAGATTTTAACAACAGATAACCTTCGCAAACGACGTGTGTAGTTCTTGATTGGTGCTATATGTGTAAGAAGTGTGGGGAGTCAGTGGATCATCTTCTTCTTCATTGCCCATTGCTTGTGAGTTGTGGTCGTTGGTGTTTTGTTTGTTTGGAATTCATTGGGTTATGCATCAGAAGGTTATTGAGTTGTTTGAGTCTTGGAAGGGTAAGTTTGGTTGACATAGAAATTTTGAGTTGTGGAGAATTGTGCCCCATTGCTTGTTATGGTGTATTTGGCACGAAAGGAATGCTAGAAGTTTTGAGGGATGTGAACGCTCTATGTTAGAGATTAAGTCTTTCTTTTTACACACTCTCCTCGATTGGAGTGTGGTCTTTTGTCATTTTTCTTGTTCTTCCCTTCCTGTTTTACTTGATCGTTGTAATCTTCGTTTTTGATTTCTGCCCCATAGTACATTCCCAATGTACTCGGGTTGGCTGTTTTTCTTCTTTTAATAAAATTTTCGTTACTTATCAAAAAAAACAAATCCATAAGTGGTAGGGTTAATGTAATATCACAGTTTAGCAACCACAAGAAATCCCAGATATATAAACAATTTAGAACTTCATGAGTTCAGTGAGTACAAATCAAATAGTTAATCAATGAATTGAATCTTTCTCTTAAATCAAAAATTGAAACTTGACAGAAGAATACCAAGCATGGATTGCATCTAGCGTGTGGCTACCAAGTTCCCCATGAGGCTCCACTAATCTCATAATGTCTAGCATTAGAAAATCCAACTTGTAAAGCAAGCCTCTCTAACTCTTTCCCTGTATCAAAAGACATAATTTCCAATCACCCAATCGGATTTTAAAATTTTTATTTAAACAAAAAAAAAAAAAAAAAAAAGGGGCAACTATGGTGGCAATACACAGACCCTATGACTAACAAACTTCGGATTCAGCTCATTTATTCACTAATAGTTAGTTATTAGCCTGAATCGACATGCTACCATTCATTGTCTTAAGAAATAACATAATTGACAGTAGTTTATTTTTTCAAAGCAAAGCTCTTTTTTCAGAGCTTCATATGATTTGAGCAGAATGAAAAAACATGGTAGTATCATTATGATAAGTAAGGCCAAGGAATTCCTTGACACAGAGATACAAAGTACACCAATTAGATATGTAATATTAACATGATTAAGCCAAACATTGACTTCTAGTTGTTTACTAACAACCAGATACACCTAAAACTGCATGATCCAAAGTTAGCCAGGGGAGATCAACCTGTTAAGAATTCCTTGATTGAGCTTTTCAAATATTCATACTCCTTTGCAAGCCCATAACCAGTTGCCACTGGGACAACTAAATTGTCAATCATCCATTCCTTGCAAACAGATACATTTAAGACAAATTGATTTATTTCCACAACAGGTACATAATAGTGTTGAACTCAATGTCCTATAGTCACAACATTGTCAAATCTAATAAGAAAGAGATTCAACAACTGATATGAATGAAAAGTACAAACCACTATCTCAATTTGAGATAGTGACTTAAATAAAGCAGAAAGACATTATGATACTCACATGTAAGCAGTGAGAAGAGTGTATTAATAGTTAAATAAAACATTGTTGGGACCAAATATCTTCTTTTTTTTTTTTTTTAGTATGTAAAAATGCATTGAATAAGAAAAAAGAGCCTCCCATGTCTACAGGGGGTATAAAATAGGAAACACTAAACTTAAACAAGGAAAGTTCAACTATCAAGAAACCTTCCAAGGTATTGAACTTTTGTTTACCAAGGTGTCCCAGCATGTTGTATCAAGAAATTATGTGAAATCTTCCAAGGTATTAACTTTACTTCTAACTCAACAAGTGGTATCACATTTGATAATTCATCATGACAAGTGAATTCCAATATGTAAATATTCAATTCTCACAAACCCAATATCACAACAGAATATTTAAAATTGAGCACTAAAAATTAGTAAAATAAAAATTTCTGTCACTGTTTTATTGTAATATACATATGTGACTACCTGAATTAAATTAGTAAATGGCTGTGTGCTTTTATTGAAATCAAGAACAGATACTCTTGAGCCTGAAAAGCCCACAACAACAAAAAATATTAGGGTCTCACTATCTCAATCATCCAATTTCATATATTTTTTTAAGAGATATAGAGATTGTAAGACCTGGTTTCAGAACTCTAAACATCTCCTGCATGGCTCTTTCTTTATCAACCACATTTCGTAGCCCATAACCCATTGTAATGGCATCAAAGTAACCATCAGAAAAGGTAACTCAAGTGCATCGCCTTCAACCCACCTACGACGAAACACATGATATTAGTGCTTTGCAGTATTGGCTATTAACACTACTGTTAGTGCACTTTAAATTCACTTATAGACAATATTTTCAGAATCAAAGCAGAAAATTCTACTACTAGAAATGGCTTCAAGAAACTTTTCCAGTCTTTTAATTTGTTAACCGCTAGATTTACCAAATGCTCACTCTATATTGTTGTAGCAGGCATTGGGGGCCAAGCCTTGCCGACACGAAGCAATTGACAATTGCTCCTTTGAGAAATCAAGACCAATCACCTGAAAATCATGACCCCAAAAAAAATAATCAAAATTAAGTACAACTTGTTACTGCACAAACTAAATATACAACAATGCTAGTGTTGGAACAATGGAAGAACATACCTTGCCATTGGACCCAACTTTCTCGGACAAAAGAAACGCTAAATCCCCACTTCCACAACACAAATCCAACGCACAGTCTCCCATTTTCGCTCTAACACCCGCAATTCCAACATTAAACAAACAAACAACAAACAAATTTCAAATAAAAAAAAGACTAATAAGAATAATTTTTTTTTTTTTTTTTAAATACCCAGTCCATGAGACAGTCATTCTTTTCCATATACGATGCTGACCCAAACTCAGCAAGTCATTCAACTGCATTTTTAGTTAGAAAGACATAAAAGAGAGCTAAAAAAAAGAAGAATTGAAGGAAAAGGAGGAGATGAGAGTGGAGAGTTACATTATCGTAGACAGGAGCTATACGACCAAAGAGTTCTTGGCGTTCGAGAGAAGAACGAACCGGTCTGTGTCTGAACCGGCATGAAGGAAGAGGAATACACAGTGCCATTTTTTCCGACACCGAGGTCCGTCACCTTATCCTTAGTTTTTTTTTTTAACATATAAATACAAGATTCGGATAAAAATCTTTTCTTTTCTTTTTTTTTTGGGAGAAACAAAACACACGGGGAAGAGTTGCTGTCACAAAGGCACAGCACTTCACAGCTCCACTCAATTAAAGAATTCCTCTTAAAATAAAATATATTTTATCTATTTATCTTATAATATTATATATAAAAAATAAAAATAAAAAACTCTCTTTTTTTTTTTTAAGTAAGGTCTTAAAATTTTAATAAATAAAAATTATTTTTTGACAAATTCATTACTAAAAATCCATTGTTTAATAACTGAGGTTCAACATTACATAGAAAGACTTAAAATATGATATTATTCTAATACTGATTGTTTCGATATTCTTAGAATTAGAAGATTTGAAATAATTTTTATAAATATATGAAAATAGTCTAATTAATGTATTAAATTAGATTTAAAAAAAAGGGACGTCATCTTGCTTATGCTTCACACGCTCCACGCGCCTCTAACAACTACTGACGTCATTTGTGATGGTCGTCTTGCTTACTTAGCTACCAAAGGCT
>NW_027071006.1:0-5686 GCF_002906115.3 Quercus suber | reverse complement strand
CTCACAGGCAGGCGAGTCTTGGAAAGAAACCGTCCAGCAATGGAGCAGAAGCTTCTAGAATGGGTGAAACAGTTCCCAGCTGATACTAATAGGTTCAGCATGATAATTGATCCACGACTTAGAAACCAGTATTCTATTGCTGCAGCTCGGAAAATTGCTAAACTGGCTGATAGCTGCCTAATCAAGAATGCCAAGGATCGGCCAACAATGAGTCAAATAGTAGAGAGATTGAAGGAAGCAATACAAATTTCAGAAGAGGGAATTGCTTCTGGGAGTAGAAGTTCTGAGCCATCTGGATCTAAATTTTTCCAGCGGAAACCCAGATAGGTTTATTAAGAGAAGTTTGTGATCTTAAGAGAGCGAAAGAATATGAAAACTTTTTTGCTGACGGAGTTATCTTAAACTTTCAGTAGGTTAAAAGTGAGCTTATACTTGGTGCTATTCTATTTCTGTCTAGGTTCTAAATACTGTGTAGATGTCTGTGGGTCTGGAAGATTTGATGGATACAACTGGACTCACCTAAGCAAAGCCCTGGTCCTTGCTCACCTATACTTTTTGCGGCTTTATTTCAAATTCAGGCATGGATGGAAGGTGTATAGATTGGTCTGTGGAATGGTTGTAAATCTCTTTAGTGAATTTTGTTGTATGGAACTATGATAATTCTTGTGAGTTAAAATGCAATATAATCTCCATTTTATATACTTTTAAACTGGAGGGATATATTTTTTTCACTGGTAAGCTGAATACAATCCCCCTGCCCCGGGCAGCTTCTCCTCTTGTTAAAAGAGACATGGTTTATAAAGTTTATGGAATCTATGGTTTATACCATTGATGAAAGGGCAATTCTATTCCAATGCATTCTAAGTGGACGTGCTTTTGGCGAAAATGAGTTATCAAACTAGGCCCTTATTAAAAAATTTACTAGCCAATCTCAAGAATTGCGGAATTGAATTTACCTTGTCATCAAGAATTTTTCCCGAGTTTGAATCCCAATTGCATCAAAAAAAGAAATTTGATTCCAAAGACTATATAAGAGTCGCATTGGTATATGGGTCTAAATTAGAATTGATTTTTCTACAATAAATTTATTAATTGAAGGAAGCTCTGTTGAAGCTGGACACTACCTAAGTCCTACATGAATAAGGATTGGCATCATACTAGACGACAGTAATTCCTTCTTAGACCAAGTTGTGACCGGGGACTTGTGAACCTGAAATACCAAAGAGAAGCTTATATCCTCCATGACCAACCCTGGGGTTGATTGTGGAGACTCTAATGTAAGATAGTGAGACAACATAAGAGAACAAGGTTTAGAGAGTGAAAGAGAGTAGGCAAGTGAAGAGATTTGGATTGAGAGAGAGAGAGAGACCCTTTTCAAATGGTCTTTCTTCCTTTTATAGAGAAATGAGTGGTCGTAGGCGTTCAGAAGAATGTGTGGTTGTAGGTGTTTAGAAGAATGTGTGATTGTAGCCTTGTAGGTGATTTACTGTTAGACGAGACACCCCCTACAATATCTAAGGTATGCACAGAAAAAATCTTAACCATTACTCCAAAAAACCAGAACATATCAATTACATTTGCTAACTTAAGCATCAGAAAAAGCACCTTCTAACATTTGATAGCTCACTCCATATTATTTTTCGTCTTCATTGCAACTTGCAAGTATCTGTGGATTCAAGGTCTAGCCGTTTGATTAACTGCATCAAAAAATATCAGCCAGTAAGAGTTAGAAAGTGAACTTTCTTGATTCCTTGCAATATATGAATAGGGAGAAAATGAGAGGATTGTGAGGTCATGAATTGTTTGTCCGTTGAGGAGGCTTAATTAGACTATGTGCAGTTGTGCACTCTTGTTACTGTTCCTTCACGCTTCATGCATGGAAGTAAGCTTAATAAATGAAGAATTGATGTTCATACATGATGGGCAATGCCATTGGGTCGTAGGCAACTCCAGATTATGAACCATGTATATTTAAAAGCCTACAAGTAACAAGAAGCAGAATCCCCAAAACCTCAAAATCCCCAATAAATTTTGTGTAGAGCTTCAAGACGCGGTATGAGGCCCAAAACCTCCCCAAATAAGCACGAGGCCCAAAACCTCAAAATCCAATAAAATTGTGTCTCATTTAAGGTCTGTTACCTTAGCCCAAATTAAAAGTAAAGGAAAAAAAAAAGTCAAAAGACCCAACCTGCCGGATTCGAACCTCGACCCCAGGATAACTGTTTAATAGTGTTTGTTATCCTATACCCTAACCAACTGAACTAAGGGCGGTTGTTGGTTTTGTTTATCCTTAATTCTTATTTAAACTTGTAAATTGAAAAGAGGATTATAATTTAACACGATGGTTTTTTGGCCAATTAATATAAAAACTCTGACTTTTCTTTCAAAAAAAAAAGGTCACAAATCACCCTATTAATCTATTATTTTATTAAATATATAAAAATAAAAATAAAATAAAAAAAAAAACCGAATTTGCTCTCTAGTGCTTAACTAATTTTCTAATTTTATTTTAATATTTTATTAGCAATCAAATCTTTGAAAATATAAAATTATCCAATTTTAGTGCTTACTCTCTATCCCACAAAAAAAAAAAAAAAAAATCTTGACACTATATAACACTTAGATATATCATTTGACTAGCCGCATTTACAATAAAAGAAAATACCTATGTTTTGAAACATTATCATATACATCGGGCATATGGAGCACCTCTCTCACTAACATGTGAGTCACATGTTAATGAGAGAGGCTCTCCATACAATTGATGCATAAGATACCAGATTTTATGTTGACTATGTGNGAGAGAGAGAGAGAGAGAGAGAGAGAGAGAGAGAGAGAGAGAGAGAGAGAGAGAGAGGATTTTCAAATGTTTAGAAGAGCTACAATTTTTGTAAATTTTGAAGAGATATGCATGATTGGGTGTAAAGGGTGTTTTTGTGTAATTTGATGAATATGATTCTATCTTAGAGTTTAAGAGGTTTTACACGATTGGATGGGGATGCTCTTATGATATATTTATAAATAAATAGATTCTAGTATATTTATAAATTAAGATAATCAACACCATTTTTACATTGAGCCAACCAAAAAAAAAAAAAACATTTTCTATTGAATCTTTAAACTTATACAAGTAATAATTTACCAAAAAAAAAAAATCCCATGAACTCCTATTGATCAAGAGAGTCAATTTCATATTGTACCAATCGATATGACTAGTATTTGCCATATCATACCTAGACTAGTACAAAAATACGGTTTGTTTCACGCCACTCCAAATATTAGTCCATATTGGGCTGTTTTGGTTGTAACGAAGAAAAATGTTGGATTTTGGTCGGTAAATACATATCAAACTAGCATCATACTTACATCCAAAAAAACAATGGCAATGAGTTATTGACTAGTAGTGAGTGGAAGCATTGGCGAGTTGATGTTAAGAAACCTAGCTAATGATTTTTCTTTCTCACTAGTTGCCTCTTTCCTCCCACTCATCTTCTTGTTGTCCACCCAAGCCAAATTGTTACTCTTTCTCTCTCTCTTGATATACTTAAGGTGAGGTTAATTTTTTCGATAATATTATTATTATTATTAGAAAGCTAACTATATTATAGGCTTGTTTGGATAAGTTGTTTTAAAATGTGCATTTTAACAACCATAGATAAGTGTTTGGTAAAAATATGAAAATATGCGTTTTCTATGTCTAAAGTCACATTAAGTGTTTGGATAAACTATTTTTAAAATAGTTGTTTTGGGTATAAATTCCAAAAATGGACATAACTATTTTGTTAAGGTTATCTTGTATTAACCCAAAAAAAAAGTCATTTTGTAATTTTTTCTGTAATTGGTGTTTTTTTTTTTTATAATTATTATTGAAAATATGTAATCAAGGTTAACAATTGCATTAATAATAATAACAATAATGTTCATAAAAAAATAATAATAACATCAATGATGTTGTCCTTGTTGAAATTCATGGAGAGAAGTTTCTCAAATTAATATATATATATATATATATATCAAGAGAAAGATATTAAAATGATCAAGAAAACAGTTATACTAAAATGTTTGTACGGGCCAGGGCCCCAGGCCCATTGGGCCTTGAGACTAGGCAAGATGGCCCAATACGTCACCCTACCCTCATTGTTGACCTACGACCTCGATTCGAACACCTCTAGGCCCATTTTGGGCCCTGGAGCTGAAACAACGCCACGCTAGTATGGATAACCCAATCAAACATTTTCGATCATCTTTACCTTGGTCGGGAACAATATTGTTCGGGGACACCCTGTACTTGGCTGCCCGGTAGTGCCTTCGACAACATTGCTGTCGAGCTGGCTCTTGGAGGTGGGAATCAATTCCAATGCCACTATTACTATTTCGATGAGGCATCCACTTTAAGATGATGAAATTGGACCCTCAATTGCACTAGTAAGGAGGAGCAATGATAACACCTCCACTTATTTTAGCCTATAAATAGGAGAAGAGAAGGAGGAAAGGGGATTGGTTGGCAAGGCTGGGGAGAGAACATTGAGAGAAAAGAGTAGTCACTTTGCGGGAGAAAGGGAGCAACTCTGCGAGTTGGTGAGAAGGGTTTATGTAAACAGGAGTGTATTCAGGTCTGCCGAGTATAGGACCACCCACAGTAGGAAACCCAAAAGCCCAAAAAATAAATAGATTATGAGCCCAAGATAAGGTTAAGCATAGTAGCCCTACTTTGGATACGCACAATGTTCATTACCAACAATATTAATACTAGACAATCCATTATAATAATAAAAAAATTATTATTCAAAACATTAAAATTTGTCCAAAATAGAAATAATGAGAATATTGTTTACAACCCATAAATGGATTGAGTTATCTTGTCATGAACAAATATCAACTATTCATCTTGTATATTCTCAACATTTTCCTAACTGCTACTATCTTCTTCACTACTATTGCTTATTGGTTTGTCCAAGTCATGCTATCCAAGTTAAATCCCTCATCCTCGCTATCATGTTTTCTAATAGAACTATGCAAAACACAAATAGCAACTATAATGTTTCTTTTGTCCCTAATGTCATAAGATGACATTAGATTCAACATTTCCATCTATTCTTCCACATTCTGAAGGTTCACTCAATCACAGTTCTAAGTGATGAGTGAAAGTTTTCTAAAAAAAATGAGTGAACATAGTTAATCTCTCTTCTAGGTGATTTCCTTGACCAGCTCGTTGAAAATCTGAAAAATGGTACCTCTACCTCTTATAAGGTAGAAACATCATTTCCTTTAGGAGTATCCAGTATCAACTAAACAATATTTTCCTAGTAAAAGAAATAAATAACATATAAGATGTGCATAAATAATATCCTTCATACATACATATATATAAAATATTATATATCTGGTGGTGGTTTTGGAAAGTTGACAGATTATCGATAAATAGCATCTAAAAAAATACGTGTATCATGTGTTGCACATTCCTGATCCAACCATAACAAATGTGAAAAGTAAATCAAAATCACATACTGCCATTACATTGAAAGAGGACACACCATTTCTATTATATATAATATGAAGTTTTCTTGTCCTCTTCAAAAATAACTTGGATATGTGTACCATCAATGTCACCAATACAATCCTAAAATATAATATAAATTTCAGTTACTTAGGAAATAATCCTAACAAATATTAGAAGCAAATTATA
>NW_027071005.1:0-5695 GCF_002906115.3 Quercus suber | reverse complement strand
ATATAATGAGTTGTATGTTTATGTGGCTTTGTTAATTATAATATGGACTTGAGAAAAAAAAAAAAAAATCTCATTGGACATGGAAAAGTCCTTTGCAACTTGAAATGGAATGGCTCATTATACATGCTTCTACTTTCACATTCCAAAGGATATTTTCAGCAATAATTCTTGCAATGTAACACAGAGAAAATTCTCTCAGGGTATGCTTTTCCTTTATTGAACAATGAATTATATAATGGTACAGGTTTGCTCATTGTCTATGGACTTTATTGTTTAGCTTGACTCCATCTTTCTCAAAAAATGACACTGGGTAGGCTCTTTTCCTTATGGTCGGTGTCTCTCATGTTCTGTTGTAGCCATTTGGTGTTTGAATGGTCAATGAGGTGATTGCAGAGTGTTTAGCTAGGTCCCCATCATTTTTATCACTAACCCAGTAATGATGACATGCATTCCTTGTAGTCTATAAGTCTAGCATGGTTTGTTGTTGCTATCTGGTATTACCTCATCTTTTTGTTGAAGTGTAAAAAGTTTAAAGGCAATAATAGCTTGAAAAAGCAAACTTTAGAGCGAGGTGGAACCCCGCAAAGTGCCTACTGCCTAGTCAAAGGAGAAGACTTGAAGGCATAGTGGCAAGTGATACCTAGCAAGGCCGCTGATGATAATGTAGCATTGCAGAAAATACCTAACTGTGTCATGCGTGGCCGAACGTTGCAGGACATACCCAAACAGCAGAGATTTGACAAAGGATTAATACCTCAAGTACACAACAAATCTATGCATTGAGAAACTACGGTGCCAGGCCTCATTTAAGCAATGTGTCTGTTTTATGGGTTGGAAGAGGAACCTACCCATTATGTCATAGATGCTGTGTATGAATTATTCATTTGTTTTTTGATTGATAAATCAGAAAGTGGAGTGCTAGATAAATTTTGTTGAAGGGGTATTGTTCATTATCTACAGAACCCACATATATTGTTTTCTTAATTTTTATGGCTGAACTGTTGTCAGTGGGCTCATTAAGCAGACAGCATTTCCATTTGTTACTTATGGTGGCACTGTTATCACTGTCAAGTAAACAGACTGGCTATGAGAAATAATATATTAGCATAGGGCAGAAGCAACTCTCATTGACCATAATATTGGACCTTGCCTCTACCCGAGATGAAATTTTAACGTCTGTTAACCTGATGGGTACCTAACATTCATCTAATTAAGAAGGCAAAATTGCAAATTATACTGGTTGGAGATGTTTGAATTTTACACCCTGAAGTTTCAAAATTTGAATTTTACTTCTTGAAGTTTGAGGGTGTTTAAATTTTATACCTTAACAATTAGAATTTGGATTTTACCTCTTAAAGTTTGAGGGTGTTAGAATTTTACATCTCCAAATTTTGATACTTTAGGGTGTAAAATCTAAACACCCCTGAACTTAGAGAGTAAAATCCAAACATTTCCAAAATTTATAGGGTAAAATTTAAATTCTGAAACGTTAAGATGTAAAATTTAAACATTTTCAAATTTTAGGGGAGTAAAATCCAAATACAGAAATTTTATGGTGTAAAATTCAAATACTTCCAAACTTTAGGGGTGTAATTACTCAATTAAGAACCGCAATGGTAAAAGTATTCCATGGATGTGGTTTCATATTAAACAAACTTTTCCTCTAATCCATTGCAACAATTATATGATTATCTATGTGTATATTAATAACATTACTTGTTAAGTAGTTGAAAAAAGTCACATACTTGTTAAAAGGTCCATATGATTTAAAAAAACAGGTGAACGACTGTTTAAATTGCCATATAATAGGTTGGAGGACTTTTTCCTATTATATTTCATTTTTTAGCAAACTATGATCTCTTCATTTTGTAATGATAATAGAGAAAAATGAGATTTCTTTATGGTAATGATAAAATTATCTTTCATCATTGATATCAAATGATGGGGTACACCGTAATGATTAGTTTGGTGGAAAATAATGTCCTTTCATATTGCTTGCATGGGGCAGCTCGTGAGGTCGGAGAAAAATGAGATTCTTCGTGATATTGAAAAATTATCTTTCTCATGGAAATTGAGTGATGAGATACACCATCATGATTAGTTTTGAGGAAAACTATGTCCTTGCGTGCTTGAGGCTGCTAGTAAGGTCATATTTTTGTTACTATAATGGAGAAAAACAATGATACTGAAAAATTATCTTCCTCATTGAAACTGAATGATAGAATATACACCATGATTAGTTTTGAGAAAAATTATGTCCTTTTATATTGAATTCTTGAAGCAATTTGTAACCTCATATTTTTGTTATTATAATGGGGGAAAAAACGAGACTCTTCGTGGTATTGAAAAATTATTTTTTTCATCAAAATTGAATGATGAGATAGACCATCATAATTAGTTTGGAGAAAATTTATGTCCTTTTATATTGCATTCCAAAGGCAACTTGTAAGCTCATTTTTGCTACTATAATGGAGAAAAACAAGACTCTTTGTGATATTGAAAAATTATATTGCTCACTGAAACTGAATTATGTGATACATCATCCTAATTAGTTTGTAGGAAAATTAAGTCCATTCATGTTACATTCTTGAAGCAACCCGTGAGCTCTACTTTTTGTAAGCATAATGGAGAAAAATGACTCTTCAAGATACTGAAAAATTATCTTCTTGAATTTATATTGAATGATGGGTTACATATTTCTTAGTGATTCTAGATTCGTCTTTTCAATGTTAAAAGTATTTGTGAGCTCCACATTTTTTAAGTATAATGGACAAAAATGAGGCTCTTCAAGACATTGAAAAACTATCTTCGTGAATTTATATTGAATGATGGGAGACAAATTCCTTAATGATTTCATATTCATCTTTACAATGTTAATAGTAACTAGTCAAATTGTTGGACTTACTCAGCTACTCACTTTGCCTTTTTTTTTTTCTTTCTCTTTTGAATATTTTAATCTAGTTTTACTAGTTCTTGAAACATTGGTTTAGCCAATTTTGAAGTTGGACTTGTCAATGTTGTATACTCCCTCTCAAATGTTTTTCCTTCTAGTTTGTGACATCACTTTGTCTAGATTCTAAATCAATATGAATTGGAGCATATTGTGGAGGTTGTCTTTGAATGTAACTAATGAATCTCTGGAATAAAGCATTCTTTTGTGGTTAAAATATTTCATTTTTTCTTCTTTTCCTGTGCATAATGTACAAATATTCAAACCTTCTAGATTCTCACTTTAAATTTATTTGCGTATAACATGCAAAAAGTAGCCATTTAGATATTTTATTTTTATTTTTATTTTTATTAATGAGTTTTCTATTTTTTTTGGTCAGCATTTTAAAACATTGAACATAAAACTGTAGTCAATGCCTTTTCTCTCTTGATGCACCTTTTGGTGTAGTAAAACTTAAACTTACCAATGCTTTTTGATTAATTCAACTTATATATTGGTCTAAGTCTTGGATTTGATTAGTACTAGTCTTCCACCATACAAAAAAAAAAAAAAAAAAAAAAAAAAAAAAAAAAAAAGAGAAGAAGAAGACTTATTTTAGTACCATCTCACTAGATTAACAATTTAAATGTTTACATCAGCACGCCAAGCAATTTTTTAAATTAAATTTTTAATAAGTTGCTTAACAACTGTAAACCTGTTTCTAATATGGAGATTCTAATTCTACATGCTGTAAAAAAATTTTAAGCTCTTTTTGTTCATATCCCAAGTTTCCAACTTCTGCATTAATGGGTCAGTTTGATTGGGCCTCTCACAAAATAGTTCAGCCCTGTGGACCTGCTTAAATTAAGGAACCAATTAAGCAAATTTGACTGTTGCGTCCTCTATTGTCTTCAAGTTCAATGCAATAGGCAAAGGTTTTGTTAATTGCCATAGTTTTTTCTTTTTTTTTGTGACTTATTTGGATTGGATTGGGTGGTTGGAAAACGAGTTTTGATGGTTTTTGACAGGTAGCAAGTAGCAACTGTTGTCCGCGTTGCACAAAAAAAAGGGTTGCAATCTNAAAAAATAAAATAAAATAAAATAAAGGAAGGTAATTTTGCCATATAAAATATTGCTTAGTCTTTGAAACTTGCCTGAACCTGGCCTCCACTTAATTTGAAGTCATTTTCAAAGAAGAAAAGATATTATTTAGAAAAGGAAAAGGCAAAAGAACAATTGAAAATTTGAGACTACGTGCCATAGTAGTCTTATTTTAATTTATTTTGCAATATAAGATGGCTTATTGAGTTTTCACCGGATCTTTCTTTCTAAAATGACTTGTTTATCCACATTTTGTTCCATTAGTAAGAGAGAAGCTGAGTTTAGGGTTGTTTCATGACCGGCCATCCCCTTTACCATATATTAATATATACATTTTCATGACTAGTTGTTGGTGTTGTTGTTGTTGGTTTTTTATTTTTTATTTTTTATATTTTAATTTATTAAAAGTCAAAAGAGTCACTTTCTATCAAATGTATAAAGGTAACGATATGGATATGATATTTATTTCTATTACTTGCATCCCTTGAACTCCTTACATGTACGGGGAGTTTATATATTAATTTAATTTGAGAAACTACGAGGGGTTTATCGTATGCAAAGCATTTCTATTTTGTTATTAGGGAAACTATTTTTTTTTTTTTTTCATCTTTAAAATATAATTTAAGTTTTATTTTTGTCCTTAAATTATTATGGTTTTTTTACATGTTATCTTTTTGTCCCCTTTTGTTAAACTATATTATTTTTATCCTTAAATTATAACTTTAAAAAAAAAAAGTTAATGAAAGCAGATGGAAAGATGTAAATATAACTTTTTCAATATACAATAAATTTTAAGGACAAAATGAATACTTTTCATTTAATTATTCGTCTCATGTGAAGAAAACAAGATCTCCTTAAAAAAAAATTAAAAATTAAAAGGCTTAATTTTTACCTATTTTATAACCCTAAGTGGCAAAGCGAAATTTTTTCCAATGGGCCGGGTTAAGAGTAAATGTAAAAATGAAAAACTTTAATACTAGTCAAAAGGCTAAGAAAAAGGTAGCTTATATTAACAATTCACTTTTGACCATTTATGAATTAGTCTCAAGAGTTTTGTAAAGTAAATATTAATGCTTTGATACTATGTTTATAAAGTAAATATTACACTCGATAGCAATTGGCTATTACTTTAAATTAAAATTTTCAAAAAAAAAAAAAAAAAAACTCTTCAAGAGCATTTTAGCTTTATTGGTTGGTTGGCGGAGATATGTAGAGTTCAAATTCCCCCACTTCCAACTATCAAATTATTAGAATAAATAATAAAATAAAAACTTGAAAATTGAAATAATCTTATTTGAATTTTCAAAATCAAAGTTTATAGAAGACATTTGTGAGACTACTATTATTATTCACATTAAGCTATGTGCTATGAATTATAGTGAAATTCGTAATCCATAATTATAGATTATTAATTATTAATTGAAGGAGAATATCACAAAAGCTATAATTAACTTAAGATATAGTCTATCTAAATGTGTGTGTATTAATAGGCAAAACTTAGAGAAAATTCAATTAGAATTTAATTTTGTCCATTGAGAATTTTTTGTAAGAACTAAATAACTGTGTGTGGAAATGGTTTAGGTAGCAATAATAGATGAATTTGAGAGAACAAAGTACCTTTAAGGCCTTAACATTTTGTTAATGGTATACTTAAGGGTTAAGTTG
>NW_027071004.1:0-5697 GCF_002906115.3 Quercus suber | reverse complement strand
CCTAGGACCCCGGGTGACCAACTCATTTCTCCCAGTCAAATTGACTTTGGTTTATGCTTTTTTTAACTACTCAATCTTAGTGATTAGATCTCCTGAGCAGGAAATTGGATCGAAAGAAACTCATGTTAGAATAATGAGTAAAATGATCAAATTCACTATTTTTTAATAGTTTTTAAGCTTTTAGTATAAATGATAATTTATCATGATTTTAAAAAAATGGTCTTAAACTACTAATTTCACGATTCCTAACAAGTTAAGCTAGTAATTTATTAACTGAAAACTATGAATAATGTTTCAAACTGATATGATAATGATTAACTGCACTGTTTGTTAACAGTTTAATTTTTTTGATATAAATGGTAATATATCATGATATCAAAACGAGTGATCTTATCTCTTAAATAATTAAATCCACGGTTTCTTGACATGTTAAGCTAGCAATTTATTAGCTAAAACGATGAATAATGTTTGAAAGTAATATGTACATCTGTAGTATTAAAAAGAAAAGTACCTGGAGCTATATAGCCGTAAGATCCTGCAATTGCAGACATGCACTCTGATGTTCCTGTATCTTGTAAGAACTTGGCAAGTCCAAAATCTGCTACATGAGCCTCGAAATCAGAGTTAAGTAAAATGTTATTGGACTTGACATCACGATGAAGTATTAGAGGTGAACAATCATGGTGCAAGTAACAAAGGCCTTTAGCTGCTTCAATGGCAATTTTGAGCCTAGTATCCCACTTGAGAAAACCACCTCTCTTCCCATGTAGAACTTCACCAAGACTACCATTTGGCATGTACTCATAAACAAGAAAATTGGTCTCTTTATTTGAACAAAATGCCAGCAACCTCACAATGTTTCTGTGACGAATTTTGCCAAGTGTGCGTATTTCTGCAGAAAGGCCATTATCATGGGAAGAGCCTTTGTTTATTCCCAACAGCTTCTTCACAGCTACTTGCTCCCCATTTGGCATTGTTCCGCTATATACAATCCCAGCTCCACCTCTTCCTATAATGTTGTTGTCCTTTATGCATTCTAATATGTCTTCACTTCCAAACTCTAGCTTCTGGAATGCTGTGAGCTTCCACAGATTTGAATTCCTTCTTACCTTTCTGGTCTTGATGATTGCTAGAATAACAAATACTAATGAGCACAATAAGAGTGCCAAAGCAAATATAAGCTTGAACTTGCCTGAAACTTGAGCCTTGATGCCGTTATGGTTGTGTGATTCTAATGGTGAGTTTGATGAATAGTTGCATGGACTCAAGTAAGAACCACAGAGCTGAGGGTTACCCGAAAAGGATGTAGAGTTGAAGAGTGAATATTGGCCAGTTACAGGTATTGGACCAGAGAAGTTATTGTGGGAGAAATCTGCAGAAGTTAAGCTCTTCATGGAACCAATTTCCTTTGGGAGGCTCTGGTTAAGTTGGTTCCATGAGACATTGAGATAATTTAGCATGTGAATTTGAGAAGTTTGGACTGGGATTGGGCCTGAGAGTTGGTTTTGACTCAAATCTAAATAGGTGAGCAAGATACAATTCCCAATCTCAGGAGGGATTCTGCCTGAAAAGTTGTTTCTACTCATATCAAAAGTTAGGACTTTTTTCAACTGGCCTATGTCTGATGGAATTTCCCCTGTGAATTGGTTTCCATTTAGTAGAAGAATCTGCAAGCTGGGGAAATTTGCAATAGAAGTAGGAAGAGACCCCGACAAACGATTATTTGAAAGATTTAGCTGGACTAGTTTTGAGGGTACCTTGCTTGTGTCTTGAGGAAGTTGCCCGGTAAGATAGTTGTTTTGTAACTCCATGAGTGATAGCTCAGGCAAGTGAAGAAAGCCACCTGGTATTGACCCAGTCAAATAATTATGCCCTAGTCTAACTTTGTTGAGTGTGTCGCATTGACCAAGATCATTAGGCAGAGGCCCAAACAGAAAATTGTATTGTAAAATCAAGGTCTTCAACTTCCTTCCAAAGCATAGAGACTTGGGGACCAATCCAGTGAGCTTATTAGTGGACAAATCGAGATCAATTAGTCTACCATTTTGACCAAGCTTTGAAGGAATGGCTCCAGTGAAGTTATTCTGCCACAGCTTTAAAACTTCTAACTTGGGTAGCTCTGCAATGAACTGAGGGATCTCCCCATGCAATTTGTTGATGAACAGGTTCAAGAGGGTAAGCTCTTTGAGTCCTGACAGCTCAGCTGGGATAGCTCCTGTTAGCACATTATTTGAAAGATCAAGAGTTTTGAGACTACTCAAATTGCCGAGTTGAGGAGGAAGCCAACCGCTAAGCTGATTTGTTTGCATGAAGACTGTATCCAACTTGTTTAGATTGCCTAACTCTGCAGGAATTGGACCTTCCAAGCCACAACTTGCAAGGTCTAAATGAGAAAGATTGATAAGCTTACCAATCTCTGGAGGGATACCGCCATCAAATTCGTTGTAGTATCCTAAGCGAAGCTGCTTGAGATTAGTAAGATTACCAAGTTCACTTGGTATAAAACCATCCAATGAGTTTCCTGCAAGTGAAAGATAGTTGAGCTGCTTCATATCTCCATAGCTTGAAGGGATATTCCCAGTGAAGAAATTCCCGCCAAAGTCCAAGTACTGGAGCTTGGGAAGTTCACTGACACCCAAAGGAAGTGAGCAATTAAAACTGTTATCATAAGCATCTAGGACTACAAGCTCTTTCAACTGATAGAACTCCCAGCTTAAGTTTCCACTGAACATATTAATGGATATGTTGAGGAATTGAAGTCTTTCTAGCTTGTGAATATCTGGTGGAAGAGAACCTGCAAAATTATTAGCTGCAACTGAAAGATTAACAAGGCTTGGAAGTTCTGTGATTGCAGGTGAGAGAGTGCCAGTGATGTTGTAATTGGATATGTCAAGTGAAACTACAAATCTGTTCATGCTGTCACAAAGGACACCAGCCCAAGAACACAGAGACAAGTAGTTTGATACATTCCAGGTATTGAGAGAAGAATTGTAGGACTCAAAAGCTTGTTTGAGAGAAACTAGGATTGAAGCTTGCCTTTTGAGAGATACATTATGTGAAAAAACAGGATGAGAAGATGTAAGGAACACAAGAAGTAGAATAGAGAGGAAGACAGACCTCATATCAGAAGCAGCCATGGAAATTGAAAAGCTACCTAGTATAGAGCAGGAGGGTTGTAGTCAAACAAATTCAAGAAAAGCAATATCACATTTCACATATGGTTTCTATTGAGCTAATACAAGCATAGACATTGACACACATACAAAGTACAAACACACAGGAAGAAGGGATAGAGGTAATGAAGTGATTCAAATGTGATTTGGCTAGCTAATGAAATTGCAAGGCAAATTTAGGCTACATTAGTAGTATCCAAGGTTCTCCACTCCCACTCTCAAATAGGGTGTCTTTTAGTTTCATCTTTAACTTTATAAAAAGAAAAAGCAAAAGCAATGTTACATAAAGATGAATATAACAACGGACCGTTTGATCAAACCAATATTTAGAATTCGTTACTTTTCATGACAAAATTACAAACATGGCCCTGCTTTTCCTATCTTAATTATTGAATCCAAATGGGCAGAGAAGTCATATTTTGAATCTCCAATACATGAGGTTTTTGACCCCAAATGAAAATCTAAAGTAGCAATGATAAGTAAGTAATGCAAAATTAATTTACCCCGTGATGATGGACTGGTCTAGAGCTCCACTATAATCAATACTGAACTAGATTAGTAAAGCAGGTCGATCTTGACCTTGACCAACACTATTTTGATTATATATAATGTTCTGCATCAATTATAATAGTTTTGAACTATAACATGCAAGAGTTCGTTTGTTATATTTGCTTGGCCAAGGGCGCTTCACTTCCTATAATTATGACGTAGAGCTTGAGTATATTTGGTTTTAAAAATGACGAATAAGTAACACACTATATTTAACAATAGATAACATAGCCTATAGAAACACACTATATTTAACAATAGATAACATAGCCCTATACAGTAACATCACTTTGACAAGAGCTTACCATTGATATGATGTTTATTTATTTATGCATAAATTACAAATCACAATAGATATTAACATCATTTTTATCGTACACAAATAACAACTCACAACAAGTCATGTCAGCGGTTATGAAAAAAGTTGTAAAAAATGTTATTTCTCCATACTTAAAAAATGTTATTTCTCTAATGTAACTCTAAGTAATGTTACAACACTCAATAACTTGTTATTAAATTCATATTATAAAAATTTCACCATTGGACTACATGTTTTATATGTTCTTAATACGCATGCCACTTTTCATGCCAATCAGATGTTATTTATTATTCGATCCATAGACTCATCTTTTATACATTATTTTAACTACAAAAACTTGAATTCAAACAATTGATTGGTGATATAGATATTGATCTTTGATCATCTTGAAATTTTGCAAGTATGAAAAATATATGAAGATAATGCAATCCAATGGTGAATTTGTCAAAATTCACATTCAATTGAAAAATATTGGGTACAAAACATTGTTTAAAATTACACAAAGTGTAATCTATAGTCTATACTACTAATAATAAAATTCTTTGTTTGGGCTTCATCATTTTGTGTACTTAAGTATCCTCACACAAATTCTTAAACTCTTTAAACTACTCCTATCTTTTAGTTAAATAATTTTAAATTTAAAAACACAAACAGGATGAAAGAGTAATTTACTATTTTAAAAAAGTTCCTAAGTTTTAGGCATTTTCCTTTCTCGTGTGCAAATAACTAATTAGAAGGGGAAAAAAAAACTCATGTAGAGAAAGATCTTAAGAATTAGGACACTATCTTTATCTCATTTTTAAATATTATGACACTACACTCAAAATAAATAAATAAATGAGGGCGATGAGGCATGTGTGTGTGTATAGTTACAATAATGGAGATGAAGATTCAAATCTTGGTTCTCCTTGTAAGTAAGAGTATAAAATGTCATTAAATTACAAGACTTTTACCATTATGTACTCGTTTGGATACAGCTGCCAACGTCTGCGTTTAGACTTTTTTTATTTTATTTTTAGAAGAGCATTTCACGTGATTATACACTGTTCAGTGGGTCCTATGCACTGTTCACAGGACCCACAAGTACTTTATTAAAAAAAAAACTTTAAAATTAGGTCCCACAATACTATTCACATATTTAAAAATTATTTTGCTACAGTGTTTTCAGTTTTCAGGAAAATAAGCGGTATCCAAACAGACCTTATATCTCATTTTTAAATATTTTGACAATACACTAAAAATAAATAAATGAAAAAGAGCGATGAGGCACATGCATGCGTGCGTGCATGTATATATATATAGTCACAATAATAGAGATGGAGATTCGAATCTTGGTTCTCCTCGTAAGTAAGAGCATATAATGTCACTAAATTACAAGGCTCTTACCATTATATCTCATTTTTAAATATTATGACACTACACTCAAAATAAATAAATAAAAAAGAGCAATGAGGCATGTGTGTGTATGTAGTTACGATTATGGAGATGGAGATTCGAATCTTGGTTTTTCTCATTAGTAAGAGCATATAATGTCACTAAATTACAAAGCTCCCATTATATCTGTAGACTTATTGTTTAAGAATATGCAACTCTCTCTCTCTCTCTCTCTCTCTCTCTCTCTCTCTCTCTCTCTCTCTCTCTCTCTCTCTCTCTCTC
>NW_027071003.1:0-5712 GCF_002906115.3 Quercus suber | reverse complement strand
AAAAAAAAAAAAAAAAAAAAAAAAAAAAAAAAAAAAAAAAAAAAATCCCTTTGTGAAAAACAAGTCAACCCATGTGAGTTGCAAGTCGACCCAACCCGCTCTATCATTTGAATGGGTTGGGTTCTTCTTAACCCCCTTTTTGACAGGTCCAAAAAATTATAACCCATACCCATATTTCTCCACTGGGTTTGAATGGTCCAAATCCAATTTTACCAAGTCTACTTTTTGCATGATTGAAGGAACGTGCACCACGGACTACAGTAAAGGAGTTGACTTATGTCTGTTTGGATTGAACTTATTGTTGTTAAAATTGAAAACTGAAAATACTGTAATAAAATAATTTTTAAATGTGTTAATAATACCGTGGGACTCATTTTTAATATTTTTTAGTGCGTAAATAGTGATGTGAACAGTGATAAATAGTGCGTGAATAGTATTTTTGTCCCCTGCATAGTGAACCCATGTAATGTTACTGTTCACACGCAGGGAAAAAAAAGGGAAAACATGAAACGCAGACGCAGGATTCAATTGAATCCAAACGCTCACTTAAACTAAGTCAGATGAACAAAGCTATAAAAAACTCTTTTCTTCTTTTCTTCTTTTCTTTCTTTTTTTTTATTTATTTATTTATTTATTCTCTAGCTTACAACCAATAGCAAATGGAATTTAAACTTAAATTCTCCTCATGGAAGAAGTAAGCAATGTCACCAACCTATAATAATGCTCTTGCCTAGCTGAACAAATTTAATTGAGTTTAATCAACTTAATTAGTTAGAGCATTTACATCAGCATCTTCAAATTTTTAGCTAAATTAATCCAAAAATTTCTACTTTTTTTAGTTTAACTATCTATGTGTTTTATGCACACTTATCAGACTCAATACTCTCTTTCTTACTTCATTTAAATATTTTCTTTTTCTCTCTCTCCTCTCTCCTTTCTTTCCTCTTTCCACCCAAAAAAATATAAATGTAAGTCTATTACCCAATTCACTCTCCAGCCCAGTAGAGCATTCACATTAAACCTCTCAGTTCTCAAATGCTAAAAATGCTATTTTTTAGCATTTTTGAGATAAAAACACCACTCCATTAAAACTGCTAAATCTTAAATTTTTAAGATTCAATCTACAGTGCAATCTCATATTTGAGACTTCACTATAGCTACAATTGTAAAACAAAATTTTTTTTTTATTCACCTTAGGCTCTCTCTCTTCCATCTTTCTCTTTCCTCTCTCCACTTCTTTCTTCTCTCTTCTCTCTCTGTGCTTTGTCGATGTGGTTTGCTGATGAGTGTGCTCTGCCAATGGTCATAGGTCGTGGTCTGATGTGCTCTGACAATTTTGTGGGTCTAGGTTTATGGGCCTGAGTTCATGGGTCTGCATTTGTGGGTCTAGGTTCATGGGTCTAGGTTCGTGGGTTTGCGTTTGTGGATCATCAACGTGACCGAGGTTGAGATCGGGGTGGTGGGTTTTGGCTGGGGTTGAGATCGGGGTGGTGAGTTTTGGTTAGGGTAGAGAACGAGGTGGGTGGGTGGGTGGTGATTGAGGTGGGTTGCTGTGGCTGAGGCATGGTTCTTGGGTTTGATGGGTTTTGCTTGCCATGGCTGCCGTGGGTCTTGGGTTTGTGGGTTTTGTTCGCTACTTTATCCTCCACCTCCATCTCTCTTCCTCTCATGGTGAGGCTTCTCTCTCTTAAGTTTAGTTTAGTTTTTGTTGTTGTTGTTGTTGTTGCTTCTTCTTCTTTTTTTTCTTCTTTTTTCTTTTTTTGTGCCTATGGGGTTGATTTTTGGATGGATGCTGATTGTGGTGGCAGTGGGTTGGCCATGGGTTTGGGTTTGCTGTTGAATGTTGCTGGTTTATGGTGGTGGTGGCTAATAGTGGCTAGCCATTGAGAAGAAAGTGGTGGAAAGAGAGAGAAAATGGTAAAATAAAAATAATATTATTTAAATGAAGTTGTTAAAAAAAAAAATAGAATGTTTGATGTTTGGTGGATTGTAAAATGGTATGTTAAAATTGATAAAGTAGGATTTTGAAGTGGTAAATGCTAAAATATTTAGCATTCTTGATGAGAACGCTCTAAGAATTGAAATTTAAAAGCTTAGCCCAAAGAAAATGTAAGGTGCTAATGTCAATATGATGAGACCCACATCGCTTGATGTTGGCCACAACCTACAATGGGATGTTACCATCTTGCCACAATCTCCAAGGTACTCATATATATATATATATATATATAAAAGAAGAAATCAAGCAGAGATGCAATGTGAAGAAATAGAAGAAAATGTTAATGGCAGTCGGTGAATGATGAAGATGATCATGGTGCTACACTAATGGTTCATTTGGATTGAGAGGAGGAAGGAGAAGTAGGGTAAAGTAAAGTAAATTTGGTCCAAACTTAATCTATTTATAGTTAACTCTACTCTACTCCTTTTCGCTCACCCTCCTTCTCCCCTCAATCCAAACGGTCCCTAAGGGTGTGTTTGGTAGAGTGGATTTTAGGGAGGATAAAAAAATAAAATAAAATAAAGTAAAATAAAGAGAGAGAGAGAGAGAGAGAGAGAGAGAGAGAGAGAGAGAGAGGGAAAACTTTTTGGAGGGTGTTTGGTTGGGAAGGGGAGAGGAAAAAAATGTGGTGGAGCTCAAGTGTTTTCTCCCCAAAATAGGGAGAAAACTGAGGGAGAGAGTGTGACTTGTTAGATGGATAAAAATGCCTCCAGTTGCTTTCCTGGGCAACGTTGGCTCTTTTTTCTTTTTCTTTTTTTTGTGCGAACGTTGACTCTTTTTTCTTTTCTTTTCTTTTCTTTTGCTTTCTTGGGACACTTTGTCTCTTCTTCTTCTTCTTCTTCTTCTTTTTGTTTTTTTTTTTTTCACTTTTGATTTCCTGGGGCATGGGGTGACAGTGATTTGTTTTGTTTTTCTTTCTTTTCTTTTTTTTTTTTCTTTTTTAACTGGATGTGATTTATTTTTTCTTGACATGATTTTTATTTTTTGATAAATTTGGGAGATTACTTTTTTTTTTTTGCTTGTTTGTCACTTTTTTGTTTTAATTAGGCATCATTTTTCAATAAGGGTATGTGAGTAAATTTATACGAACTCATTTTTTCNCTTTTTTTTTTTTTTTTTCTTTCCTCTCTTTCTCTCTCTCTCTCTCTCTCTCTCTCTCTCTCTCTCTCTCTCTCTCTCTCTCTCTCTCTCTCTCTCTCTCTCTCTCTCTCTCTCTCTCTCTCTCTCTCCTAAGTCACCAAGCTATTGTATTTCTCTTTGGGAGCAAACAAAGGCAAAGAAGAAGTAGAAGACAAAGAAGGAGAGGAAGAATATCTATTTAGTAACAACGTGTCTTTCATCTAAAGAAAAATGGAAGAGAACACGAGGCTTTTAAATGGGTGGGGATCAAGCCAGTCCCAAGAAGAAGTAGAAAACAAAGAAGAATTGAGATCAATCTATGTTTTAATTAGGGGTGTCAAATGGGCGGGTTTGGGTGAGTTTGGGGTGGGCATAATTGGGTTGGGTATATAAATCCCATTTACCCATTAAAACCCATTTAACTAATTTCTTCTAACTCAAACCCAACCCAACCCAATTATTATGGATAAACCCCAACTTACCCAATTACCCATTTATCAAAATTACCAAAATGCCATTAAAGTTAAAACCCAACACTTTCTTAGATTTTCTTTTTCACTCCCTCTACTTTCCCGAAAAAAAAAAAAAAAAAAATTCCTGGGAAAAAGAAAAACTTTTCTTGGATCTAAAATTTCTTTTTCTTTCTCCTCCATTGCCTCCCCACTTCAATTCTGACAAAAAAAACTCTCACTTCTCTCTGTTTGATTTCTGAGAAACTTTCATTTCATCCATTTTCCCTCTCTAACTTTCCTGAGAAAATTCCAATCTCTGGTCAAGCAAAAAAAGACTCTGACACGTCACAGATTAGGTGGCCAGAAAAAGAAAACACCGAAAAAGAAAACCAAAAACACAAAGTTAAAGATAGCGAGAGAGAAAGAACTTTGGATCTGGCGGTGGCGGCATAAGAGAGAGAGGTGTGGAAGCTGGTGGAGTCATCGGCGGTGGCGGAAGGGGAAGCGCCGCCGCTCCAAGAGAGAGGTGTGGTAGGGCTGCATCTCGTGGAATCGGCATCCTTCCTCCGCGAAATGGCGCCGTCGCATCTCAACGTTGCTGACCTCAAATGTGGCTGCCTTATCCCCCACCGAAGCGGAACCACAGCTCTCGCCAGAGACTTCAGCGAAGAAGAAGACGACGCCACTTATGACTGCTTCAACCACACTAATAGCTGAACCACAACCATGTCGTCCGTCGATCTGATCGATGTGAAGCCCAGAGATGCCATTCCCGAACAATAGCTTCGACGGCGCATACTCAATCGAGGCCACCTGCCACGCGTCGAAGCTCGAGGAGGTCTACGTCGAGATCTTCAGGGTTTTGAAGCCTGGATCTATGTACATGTCCAGCGGAGGGTCTCTGTGCTGTGTTTGTTGTGCCTTATTGTTCTTTGTGAGAGCTAGAGAGAGACGTGTTTGGATGCCGAGAAAAGGAAGGAAAATGATATCTTGAAACGCAGAAACATCTAAGAGCTTCTTTTTTTTCTTTTTTTTTTTTAATGGAATGGACTAGGTTGAATTTGGGTAAATTGTTTTTGGGTTAAATGGGTCTCATTGGGTTTTTAATTAAAACCCAATAATTATTGGGTCTAATTGGGTTAATGTCCATTTAACCCAACTAATAATTGGGTAGGTTTTGGTTCAATTAGAGTGGGCGGGTTTGGGTGGACAAATGGGTTTACGCTTATTTTGCCACCCCTACCTATGTTAAAATTGTAGGGTAAAATATTGAGACTAGTACGTGAGTTTTTTTTTTTTAACCTTTAGCTATATATTTGTTAAAATATTAAAATAGCTACATTGATGTGAATGTTTTACCTCTCTCCCCGGCCCATGCCCAAATTAGGGCTATTCCATGTCAGTTGTTAACACTCAATGCCCATGATCCGCGAATGATTCGTCCACCCGATAGTCCCACCTTAACGACTGACTTCATCTCATTTGTCTTTAGGAATTAGAATTCCGCAAAGGATTAATCCGGCAGGCCCATTATTTCGAAAATGGGGCAGGATCATCGGATCAAACTCCAACCACGAGCTATCTTTATGATTCTTCGATTAGTGATTCAAACCCTTCTTATAACAAAGGTCATCTCAAGTTCTCAACTCTTAATTATGGTTTTGAAAAACGACCAATTAAACAACTTAAAAAAAAAAAATACAAGATTTAATATTTTAAGGGTAAACGGTTAAATTGTGATAATATCATAATTAATTAGAATATAAACAGATAGGTTAAATTTATAAAACATACATAAGAAAAGGATAAAAATGAAAATCCAACATAATAAAGCATACCTAATAATACCTCATTTATTTTAGAAAAAGAGAAAAGAAAAGAATTCACAAACAAACATTTATAAATAAAAAACAATAACAGAGTACCATCCATTTCCCATATTAATGTCACAATTCCTTGCATCTAAACAATACCGAAGGATAAACTGAAAAATCAGCATCTAGAAACTAATGGCATGAACTGTTTGAACCTACGAACAGTTTGTTGGACTGTTCAATTCGATTGTTGTTTGAACGGCTTGAATGTGTGCACATCATCTTATTCAATTATTTGAGGCAACACCTTTTTCTTGTATGTTTTTTT
>NW_027071002.1:0-5798 GCF_002906115.3 Quercus suber | reverse complement strand
TCGACCAATTCCATCACAGCATCACTAATGAACTTGTCTAGTTGAAACTAACTGATAACTGAAAGGGTTGGTTAGCTATATATGATGGAGGGCAGAAAGCTCAGTAGTTTCATGATGGCCTCAAGGTTGCCATGGAGTGAGATGAAGGCTGTAGGGGCGATCAGGGTCTGTTTCTTGTGACTCTGAGACTATGGGTTGTGCACCTGTTGCAAAACATATTTTTGGGTGGTTTGAAGTAGTTTATAGATGTCAATTTGGGTTGTCAGATTAATAGTAAAGATAAGATATCTATTTGTCTTTTTTTCTTTTTTCTTTTTTTTCTCGATATTTATTTGTTTTATGATAATGGTTTGCCTCTCTCCAAATTTTCCCAAATATCATATTGAAGATTGGTTGCATGTGCAAGTCATGTGGTCAACCTCTCCATCTCCATCTCATATCCCTGCCATTGTTGATGGGCCCACATGGTTGAGAATTTGAAACATAATCAAATTATGCCACAGCACTAAGCCACTAAGGTCTGTCAAATTCATAATAATTACTTGCTTAATAAAATTTAAGGATTTGATTGTTTGAATGGGAACCTTAGGGACATGATTGAAATGTTTGTGAAACTGAAAGCAATGGTGTTGAAGCTCCTCTAATGGAGCCTTATTAATTTTTAAAAAAGTTTGTGGTAATATTGCATGATACTCATATAGTATGTTCGAATGAAATGTAGTGCATTGAGGTTATTTGAAATTTTCCTTCTTCTCAATTATGTGTTTCTTTTGCAGGAAAGTTGTAATTAACCTTCTACGTGGAGGAGGACCTGATGTGAAGCTTAGAAGGGCTGAGGTCTCTGAAGCTGCCAAGATGGCTCTTAAGAGGGATATCACTAATACTGAATATACTAAGGTCACTAGTTAATTTTGTTTCTTCATTTTTGCTTTTGATCTTCTTCCAAATAAAAATAAACAATGATCCCTCTGTCCCAATTTAATTGTCATGTAATTTTTCCAGAAGAAAGTGCAAGTTGTTACTTCTTTGATTTCCTTTTCTACACTCACTTTCTTTTTTCAAAAAAAGGAAAAAAAATTCTTATTAAAAATCATGCCACTTTTAATATTAATTGAAGGAATTTTCAATAAAACCAATACATTTTTAAGTTTTTAATAATAATCATGCTATTTCAAACTAGAACATCTATTACAAAATAAAGAGTGTAGCAGTTGTGGTAGTAATAATAACAACGTAAAGAAGAAAAGGAATTTGTTGTCTTTATAAGTAGTTGGTATCGCAAAATTCTAGAGAATAGTTCTTTGATAGGATGGATCTGGATCCTCTCATGATCATGTGTACAAAATATGAATCATGTTTGCAGCATTTTGGCTATATTTGATTTAATGAGTGGCCTTATTTCTATACCACAACAGGATTCTTTTGCCTTCATGATGGGGACTTATTTATATTTGTATGATCACTTTACTAATATAACATTGTATGGTTGAGAGTTCACCAACAGAAATCATGCTTCTTGTCATGAACATAAGAGGATTTTGATCCTTAAAGAGTATTACACTTCCAAATTTAACAAAAGTGATCTTCAAGGTGTGTGATGAGTAATGACCCAAAGATTTGGAAAATTTTGGCAAACAAGGTGGTTTCATCAGTTATTTGATAGTTATTTGGTAGAAGAAAGTATTTAGGGTTTTGATAGATAAAATAAATGTCTTGATTTTGGATTGTAGGGAAGAAAGAAAATAGAGTATTTATGGTGTTTAGGGACTATGAATAGTTCCCATGAATAGTACCACAAGAAAGAGAAGAAGAAAATAGAGAAGAGAGTGGGAGAAAAGAACACATGAAGGTCAACATTCTTTAATACTCAATGTTAAAGAAATTGAGTTTATGTTGATATAATGGCCCAAGAGGCCTGATTATGTTGGAAGCGCATATAAGGCTAACCCTGGCTTCTAGTCTCTATATATACCCTATTAAGGATTCACTGTAATAGTTGACTTTATTATACAATAAAGATATAGCTGTTAGGGCTTTCTTTTGTGGATGTAGGCCATCAAGCTAAACCACATAATTCCTTGTGTTATTCTCTCTTTTTTGCTTCCGCTTCTCTATATTATTTCATTCTCGTCTTTAACATGATATCAAAGCCAAGGTTGTTTGTAGTTGTTTGCTTGTGCAACCTACATATTTTTAACACTCAAAAAGCTCAATATTTTAATAAATCAATTGTATCTAATTATTGAGTACATTGAACGCGCACGCACACACATATATTTGGAGCCCTCTATCAAATTATTTGGAGCCTGTATTGGAAAAAATGGAGAAGAGGCTTGTAGGTTGATAGAAAATTTATTTGTCTAGGGGGAAGGCTCACCCTGATTAAGTGTACTAGCTCTAGTTTGCCAAATTATTTTCTCTCTCTATTCTCTATACTTTCTAGCATTGCTCGGCATATTGAGAAGATGCGGAGGGATTTTCTTGAATACTAGGAATTTATCTTCTTTTCAGATCTATACCCTAAAAACCATTTTATCTTTAATTTGTCGATGCATTTATTGGATCTCTTCTGGTATAACTTTGGTACTCTTAGATGTTGCTTCTTCTGCTTTCACAGAAGAATTATTTGTTAGTATAACATCATATGCCGCTAGAATTGAGATTATATTATGAAGCATCTATGATGCTATGGAGAATAGAACGTTTCATCTGTTCCTCATTTCTCATTAAATCCATTAGATACAAGTATGTAACTTCTCTTTCTTTTTCTTTTTAATGATATGAAACATTTTTATATTTTTTACTTATCAGAAAAAAAATGATATGAAACTTGTTTTTGTTGCTCAGCTATTAAGAATTTGAAGTTTTATCTCTTTTTTTCTTCTTTTTTTCTGTATAAATTTATCAAGTATAGCTTCCCATTCTTAGTATTGTATGCCTTGAAGCATGTAGATTTAGAAAGCCATACTTTCTCATCATTATCATATGCTTCCCATTCCATTTCTGTACCCGTACGTGTTCTTATGTACCTGGCTGCCTACTATTTTTAATGAATTCTTTACTTGTAGTTGTTCATGGTACAGAGCCTTCAATTACTTTTCATTGCATCTAAAGCACCAACATTGCATGTTGCCTCTAGCAATGCCTCTCATATTTTGGAATCAAAGTTAATAAAAGATCTAAAATTACAGATTTAATGATATTTCCTTGTTGCAACCTTTATCTGTGCCCTGGAATAATTCTGTAAATGGAGAAACATTAAAGCATGACACTTACAAAAAATTTGTTTGTAAGTTTCCTTTGATAACATCCTATGGTGGTTTAGGAGAGGAGTTCAAACATTTTTTGGTTGAGTGAGAGAAGGTGTGTACTCCTTTGGCTAGCAGAAGGTTGGGGATTCAGAAACTTACTACTCTCATACAACATTTGTTGGATAAGTGGTAATGGTGGTTTGGGTTTGAGGAAAACCGATTGTGGAGATGGGTAGTTACTATGAAGTATGGGGAGGAGTGGGGTGCATGGTGTTCGAAACTTGTTCGAGACACTCATGGTTGTAGGTAGTGGAAGAGTATTAGAATGAGCGAAGATCATTCTTTAGAGTGCATTCGGTTTGATGTGTGCACTGGTAGCAAAATCCAATTTTGGCATGACTGTTGACTTGGTCTCGGAAGCACGAATACCCCAGTTTTGCTCACGTACTTATATCTGATACAATATCCGTACCACATATCTTTGGGATAAAGTGCCGATATGTCTAGGAAATGCCCATGATACAATCGTAACCCAACCTCCTAATAGTGAGAGAGAGACCAAACTTGTGAAGATTTTGATTTATGTTTTTTATATATTGATTTCAATTTTAAGCACTTATAAAGTTATCTTGTATTTACTCTTTTTTATCTTGATTTGTTTTCTAAACATCATTTAAAGGCCATAGATTCACTTTATTATCCATTATTGCTTTTAAATTAATATATGCTTAACAATATATAAAAATATATAAATAAAAATATCTTTAATAGTTAATTAATACATTTATCACTGCCGTATCGTATCCTAGTTTTTCTAGAATTATTGTATTGCCATATCCCGTGTCGAACCGTTCCTGTACCTGTACTGGTTCTTTTTTAGTTGTTGGTGTGGAGATCAGCCTTTGAAGATGATGTATCTTGTACTGTTTGAAACTGCCATGGACAGAGTTGCTTCTGTGGAGTCATTGTTGGAGAGATGGGATGAGGGGTGGAGGAGTTGGGGTATGGGGTTCTTGAGGAATTTTAATGGTTGGGAGATAGAGGGGTTGGGTTCATTCTTCCAACTGTTAGTATCTCATATTCCCGCTAGTGAGGGGGAAGATAGGATGAGATGGAAGCTAAAAAGAAGTGGATAATTCACTGTGCATGAGACATTACAGGGCCCATCCCTTCTATTATTCCCTTGGAAAGCCATGTGGAGGGTCAAGGCTCCTCTAAGAGTTTCCTTCTTTTTGGTGTGGCTTTTGAGTTGTGGAATTTTGTATTTGGGTCGTTTGGGATTCAGTGGGTATTACTAGATAAGGTCTTTGATCTATTATGTGGGTTGCAGAATGGAGTAGCTAATCATTCTTCAGATATCTGGAATCTTGTTCCTTATGTTTGTTTGTAGACTATATGCAGGGAGTGAAATTGATGCAATTTTGAAGATGTGAAATGCATGACAACTCATGCTAGCAACCTTTGCTAGTTCTTATGGTCTTTTGTTTTGGGTCTTACGGATAGTAATTATGTTCAATCTTTCATAGGGTCTTTACATATGTAGATAATTCTTCATTTTGTAATTCTTATATACGTAAAGTTGTCTATTTTCAATAAAATTTCTATAAAAGATCTTTGAAATCTGAAAATTGAAGAGATTATTGCTGCAATTGATAATTTTTTTTTGTTTTTTTGTTTTTTGTTTTAGATAGGTATGAATGTTATTATCCCAAATCTCATTGTCAGTGTCAAATGGGGTTTTAAAGATTGTATCCTCTTCTTCTCATTTCCACTTGTAGTGTTTTTTGTCCGTGTAAATTTATCCCATATGACAATCATCAGAATCTACTCTCACTCTTATTCCTTTAGCACAAATTCGTGGGGTTATTCTATCACCCAGGCATAAAATACTTTGTGATTGATTTTCTGCATTCTGCCACTTGAACATGCTACAGGGGTACTTACTGGAACTACTTTCAAGTTAGACCCTCTTGATGATAGTTTAAGTTCAGCTTACATGAAATGATTGGTTTAGGTGGATTCATCATCTTGATATTCAGTAACACCATATCACTTATTTTTGTACTTCTGGGTGAAATTTCTTCCACTGCTTGTCTTGAATATTAACAGAGAATCCTAGGATAATTTCCATCTGCAGATTCACAACGTCAACCACCTTCCCAGATTTCTGCACTCCTCTTTTACTAGTTATTTATGTTCTTAACTAAAATTATCTTCTTTAAATTTTTATGCACACATATTGCGATGTCAATTACAGCTCATCCCAATAATAATATAATGGTCTTTGTGCAGGTTATGAGTGATATTTGTGTCTCCAAAGGCTCCGCATGGGTCTTGAAAAGTAGTGACGGAAATTCAAAATGATCCTATACTGTCCATTGGATTAATGACAAAAAAAACCATTACAAGGTACAGAGAAAAACAAGTCATCAGAGGATTTTCAAATTTTGATTTATTATATTGAAGTATTTGATACCAAGTTATGAAAATGTTCATGCGCTCCCATTTCCCTGCATGAAAATGTTCTAAGATATTATTGGTGCATGC
>NW_027071001.1:0-5821 GCF_002906115.3 Quercus suber | reverse complement strand
CTCACAGTGTATGTTATTCTTTTATGGTAAGCTCTGTGTGAATTTTTTGGAGAAATTACACTTTCCAACCATAAATGATACTCTAAATTACATTTTGCATCATAAACTTTCAGAATGCATGATTAGCACCTTAAACTATAACTTTTGTTACACTTTGCACCCGTTGTCAATTCTACCGTTATCTTGGATGGCATCATGTGAAAAGACTAAAATGTCCATCTTCTCAATCCCTTAGAAACAAAAGAGATATTACATTTTACCACTCTTAACTATACTCTCAATTACACTTTGCGTTCTAAACTTTGTTTTTTCATCCAAGTTAACGGCAGAATTAACGGTGGGGCGCAGAGTGTAACACAGATTATAGTTTAGGGTGTTAACAGTGCATTTTAAAAGTGCTATGTGTAATGTGAGGTATAATTTAGAGTGGTCAGATGTATTTATATTGAATTTATTTCGTTCTCATTTTGCTATGTTCTTTTGTTCTCTCTGTGTACGTGCGGAGTAATCCATTTTGAGTTGAAAGTCAGGTTTTGAAATGAGAAATATTGGTTTCTATAATATATTGCATAATTTTATTGTTAGCGATTTTCGTTTTTAACTTAATAATTTGTCTGCTTGAACACAAGAGGATAAAGTTAGGGAGAAGGGGGTGGGGGATGAATAATAAGTACTTTCTTTAGTGAAGAAGAAATTAGCCCTTTGAAATGAGCGTTTTTCATAATATGTAAGACTTGTACTCGAGGGATTACTATATGTTGTGAGAAAGAGATTTCATGAAAGACTCATATTTGAGGGATCAACACATGTTAGAAAGAGATTTCATAAGATCATCTCATAAGGAACCTTTTTTGTTTTTGTTTTTGAAACATAGGCAAAATCAGGGAGTTAGAGAGAGAGTAATCGATAGACAAAGTTGCAAACTTAATTATAGTATAATACTACAACTTCTCTCAATATCTTTTTATTAAGTGTGAATTTTAATAAATCTACCATTAGATTACATTTTATTCTTAAATCCACAATACTTGCAAAATTTCTCAAAAATCAAAGATTAATAGCTATGTTAAAAATGAAATGTTTAAATTTCAAGTTTTTAGTCTAACATTATGCATAAAAAATTAGTTTACGAATCAAATAGTAAATAACATCTGATTAACACGAAATTTGACATGTATGTTAAGAACTTAAAAAACATACAATTCAACGGTTACATTTTTAAAATATGTAGTTATGTTAATTTTTTTAGTAAGAGTTAAGACTACAACCAAGTTTGGCAAACTTTTTCCGTAATAGATAGGGCTATAAACAAGTCAACCAAAGCCGAATATCAAAAGTTTAAATTTATTTATTTAATTTTATTTCGAACGAAAACTCATTACTAAACAAGATTACATGTTTGAACTTGTTTCATTTTCTTGTTAAGCAAACTTGAGCTTGTTCACGAGATAATTGATTAACCTTTTTTCCCCCTATATATGGTAATACCATGGTTAAAATGTTTTACCCTTTCATAAATTTATGAGTTTTTACAATGAATGGACTGTTTATATTATTTAGGGGCATGCATAGGTCGGGTTAAGGAGAGTTTTTAACCCAACTCACAATGGTGAGTTAAAAAAAATTCAACCTAATTCAACCCATCGCATAAGTCCAACCTAACCCAACCCAACCCAATCCACATGGATCGGGTTGGGTTGGGTTGAACCCATTGTTTGGACAATTTTTATTTATTTATTATTATTAAATTTAGCAGAAAAAAAAAATATCACACCTGCCACCTGAGTTGATAAAAAAAATATGCATTAATATATAAACTAATATTCCAATTTAGTTATACATTAATATATGAACTAATAGACATTAATATTGGTTTTTATATGGCATAAAAAGAACTGTTTATTTAAAAAAAATTATTAATTATATAATATTTTTTAAATATATATTAAATATATGGGTAGGTCGAGTCAGGTTTGGAATTTTATGACTCGAACCCAACCCGACTCGCTGTCAAAAAAAATTTTTGTAACCTAACCCAACCCTCCAAGCCCTAAAAATCGACCCAACCCAGCGGGTTGAGTTGGGTTGGGTCGGTATTGGCGAGTTGACTGCACACCCCTTATTATTAATAAACTATATATAATTATTTAATATCATATTAACTTACTTGCAAATTTATACATTCCAATTTCAAGTTTATATAAATATATTTTTAGATAAGTATACATATAAAAATATACTATAATATATAGTTAAACCAAGCTCTCATATTTACGAGCTTGTTTACTAACAAATTATTTGAACTTAACGCATTTAATAATCAAGCCAAAACTTGTGATAGAGTTAGGCTTGTTTACTAAACAAATGAACATCAACAAGTTTTTCTTGATTTGAGCTCAAGCTTTCCATATACAATTCATTCATTTATAGCTCTAGCAATATGCTCCCAATTCACCAAAACTAAACAAATTAGCGCCTATTAACTTTTACTTTCCTCCTTCCCGAGTCCCGACCACCACCTAATAATAATTTGAATTTTTTTTCCTTCTCTTTTGGTTAACTTCTTTTAAGTACTCCCTCTGTCCCACTTTTTTTGTCCTCTATTCCATTTTGGGATGTCCCAAAATATTGTCATATTTCTAAAAATAAAAGTCATTAATTTACTAATATTCCTATTATATCCCTATTAATTTACTAATTCAATTTTTTGATAAATTTTTTAAGGTAGTTTTGAAAATTTATACATTTTTAAAAAGTAGATAAGACAATAAATGATATTTCCTTAAAAAATTTGACTTTTTAAACAAGACAAAAAAAGTGGGACGGAGGGAGTATATTTCTGTGAATAAATTTCTTTCATATCATAATTAAAATCAAAATATTATTATCTATTTTATATTTCAAAATTCATTCAAAAAATAAAATCCCCTAAGGTTCAAAAATCTATAAAAAGAAAACAAAGGTAAAAACAAAGAAAGGAAAATAAAATGTGTGTATTAAAAATAAAACTAATAGAACCTTAAATCCTTTATGTAATAATTTTTTTTCCTCCATAAAAATGTGTGTAATATTAGCAATAAATTTTTGAGAAAATTACATAAACATACCAATTTAAGTTGAATATTGACATTGAAAATTTTTAAAATATTTTATTCATGAGAAGAAAAAAAACACCTTATAACAGAAAAGAAGTACAATGAATATTATATCTTTTTGTGAGTTTTCTTATATTGGTATATATCATATGCATAAATGTTTTTACCATATATAAATTTTGCCACTTCCCTAGAATGAAATATTGCTTTGCCACTGCTTTGAAATACGACCATCTCAATTTTACTTAAAAAACANTTTTTCCTCCATAAAAATGTGTGTAATATTAGCAATAAATTTTTGAGAAAATTACATAAACATACCAATTTAAGTTGAATATTGACATTGAAAATTTTTAAAATATTTTATTCATGAGAAGAAAAAAAACACCTTATAACATAAAAGAAGTACAATGAATATTATATCTTTTTGTGAGTTTTCTTATATTGGTATATATCATATGCATAAATGTTTTTACCATATATAAATTTTGCCACTTCCCTAGAATGAAATATTGCTTTGCCACTGCTTTGAAATATGACCATCTCAATTTTACTTAAAAAACAGAGACTCATTTCATAGTTTTTTTTTTTTTTATTGGTTAGAAATTGTCCGACTGCTATCCCCTCCTCACCTTCAACTCCTAGGTAGAATGAGGTATCACTTGGACCAAATGTCCAGTGATCCATTTCAGTATAAAATTATATGTATCCTTTAAAATTTTAAATAACGGTGACAACGTATACATTTTTAGTGTATAATATTTAATCTAATCTAACAAAAATGAAATCAGTTCGAATTATTAAATCATCAAGGGAGCATAGCTAGTAATTAACTGAATAATGTTGGAAGTAACAAATAAATAAAGGACAACAGAGCATGTGGTGGGAATGAGAAAAGTACAGTCAATAGTGATGGGTAGAGGTAGTAGCAGGAAAAGGAGGCCTCCAGGCAGAAGCAGTGAGCAAGCAAAGGTCTTTCCAACCAAGCTTGAGGGTGCCATTGTCCTCAACCAAGGTGTAACCATCGGAAGGGAACATACCAAGAAGCAGGGTGGCCTGGGTGGCAGCATTCCCTGCCAAAGAGAGGGGCTTGAACCCACACTGCTGCAGCTTCTCCCTCCAGTTATGGAACTTCACCTCTCCACTCCTCGATGGGCCCCCGACAGCCAGCACATTCCGGATCTCCCTGGATAGCAACTGCTGCTCTACCACGTGCCTTTCCTCGCTCTCCTCTCCGTAGCTTGCCCCGAGTGAATCGAACAGTGCCGAGTAGTAGTGTATTGCCTCCACAAACCTTCCCAAGAATGAACCTGCGTGGCTCAGGTCCTGCTCTACCACTGTCACCACTTTTGGTGCCAATCTGTTTAAATTCATTTCCCTCATGTATAAACGTTGTCAAAATCTCACATATACAATCTTTATAAAAATATTGTGTAGATATTTATTTATTTATTTATTTTGTGTGTGTGGATGATATTGATTGAAAATAACTGCATTACAAGCAAAAGAACTGGGCCTCGGGTCATCTATTGCGTAGATTCAACAAAGGTGTAGATTTTAACATAAAACAAAATTTTCTTTTAGTCCCAAAAAAAGAAGAAAAAAAGTTAATTGCACTATCTACATATGAATAGTTTGAAATGTCATTTCACAGAACTAGTCAAAATCAATGGTCACGAATACAATGAAAACCATCCTTCGGTGTTCGCCAAGAAGGATGTTATCATGTTAGCACGTTGTAGAGTAAGGTTAAACATGTATTTAGAAGCTCGTGTCCTCTCCTTTTACAAGCCGGTTTTTAAAGATGTATTCTACCATGCACGGTACTTTATTGAAAATGAAACAAAAAACACAATCTATACAAAGATTAAATAACCGTTTTTGTTGTTTAAGCAACATAATACGTATTTTTACCAACACGTATTTTTATACCACTTAAACAACATTACTAGAAAAATATTACAGCCCTAAAAGGTTATTCGGCTATTAAAAACACTTTTTTATCATACGTATTTTTACCACACTTAAACAACGTTATTAAAACAATATTACAATTCTAAAAAGTCATTCTGCTGTTAAAAACACTTTCATCTCTCATATTTTCACCACACTTGAACAATGTTACTAGAAGTAAAAGATCATTCCGCTATTAAAATACTAAGCCAAGATGCCCATACAACCAACAAAACCGACCAAAAAGACAAAAAAGTTAACCTATACATTTAGAAGCATAAGCTAAATAACTATCTGGAAATCTGAACAGGAGAAATCTTATTTAAGCAATCAACCAGCCAATGTAGACAGCAACGTGAAATGATTTTTTTTTTTTTTAGGGGGAAAAATGTAATATTGATCAAGATATAATACTAAATGATTATTATAGCTACAATATAACAACAGTAATCCAATGTAAAGATTTTCCACTAGATGTAAATAACGAAAAGGCAAAGATGGAATCAAAAAAGAGGGGATCATCATGATGTGTTTAAAATTAAAAGTAGTTATATATGTAGAACTCGATCATAAGTAGTGCAACTCGTTAGTCATAGTTGTTACCTCTGCAAAAGCCACAGCATATTGGTGTCGGAACCGGTGACATCGTAAAGGGAATGTTGCAACCAGTGAACAGCAACGGCTTCCCTCTTGCTGACATTAAGCCTCTCTGGGTCCAAATTGCCGGGTTTATCTGCGAGAGGAATGAACTCAAAGGGAAGGCCTAATTTCTC
>NW_027071000.1:4435-5859 GCF_002906115.3 Quercus suber | reverse complement strand
TATATATATATATATATATTTTTTTATAACAATATAATAATAAAAAATTCTACTCATATTACTTTCTTTCTATCTAGTCAGAATCTAGATACCAATGCATGTGACACGCACAGATGCCTAATGGAATCTGTAAACCTTATGACTAATACATACATTAAAATAATAAGCAGTGTGGGGGTTCTGTTCATGTTAGAGAGTTTAGGAAAGTTTCAGGAAGTTTCCTAATTGACTCTTAGTCCACTCGTGACCATATAAATGAGCTATCTTTCATTTTCTGGCACTTACTCCACTCCTAATAATATCAAAATTATAATAATTTTATTACACTTCTCATGATTTTTATAACTTCAATTAATCTATTACTTTATCATTTAAATTAACGATATCTTCTGATCTTTGAAATATTCTTTTGTGCTAAGTCTAAAACACCCCAATCAATAGCAAAATACCGAAATGCCCTTCTAACCCAACCGAACAAAATAAAACTAGGTAATCTTAACTCAGCCCGGTTAAATTTAACTGGGGTAAATTAATCCCTAGCAAATAAACACAATCACACTATCTATGGTAAACACTAAACTAAATTTAGGGGTGACAATTTGTGTTCGCGTGTTTGGTTTGTATTGTGTCGACTCATGAGTATTCGACTATATGAATCAACACTAACTTGGGACGTTTATTAAACGAGTCAAAATTTCTCAACCCTAATACGATATGTTTGTTAAACGAGTTAGCCTTGTCCATCCATTTATTATATTTTATTATAGGGAAAAAAAAAACAAATTTTATTAACCCAGTTGATTAGAACTATGAAAAACCCAAAATATTGATTTTTTTTTTAATATAAAATTCAAAACTAACAAGTAATTGCATCACAAATAATAATTCAAAATCAAAGCATATCTCAATATTATAAAATAATTAATCACAATATGTCAAACAAAATAAATCACAACAACTAATAAGTTTGTATACCTAGAGTTTTGAATAGTATATTGGCAAAATGATATTTAGTTAAATGGGTCAAACAAGTTCCATGGATTGAACACGAACACAACATTTTCATTAAACGAGTCAATCGTGTCAACTTGAATATAACACAAACCCATTAATCCTCTACCCATAACCTACTAACTTTGTGTCGTGTTGTATCGTGTCATGTTCACGGGTTGTGTCGGATTTTGTCATTCCTAATTAAACCTACACTACTTATAGTACCCATCATTCAATTTGACTCGATAACCATATGATTGGTAAACCATCAACAACATCACCTATAGCCACCACCGTGAGTGCAAGTGTGCATATTGCTTGCTGTCTTCCACATTTTTGTATCTCCAAGAAAACACGAATTAATAACAACAAAGCCTTAGTCCCAAATTTTTAAGTTTGGCTATGGATCCTTTTTTTTTTTTTTTTTTTTT
>NW_027071000.1:0-1766 GCF_002906115.3 Quercus suber | reverse complement strand
AAAAAAAAAAAAAAAAAAAAAAAAAAAAAAAAAAAAAAAAAAAAAAAAAAAAACACTCCATCGCCACCACCAAACCATAGCCATCAGACCCACGATCTATGACCACAATCACTGGACCACAGCCATCGACATCCCATAATCGCCGGAGCACAATCATTAGTGGAGCCCACTCATCGGTGAAGCATAGAGAGAGAAGAGAGAAGAGAGAAGAAAGAAGTGAGAGAGGAAAGAGAGGGAAGATACTCAGGCCTGAGTTTTGTCGGAGAGGGAGGCGTCGAGCAGAGGGAGAGAGAGAGCAGAGAAATGGTGAGAAGGAGAGAGAGAGAGAGAGAGCAGAGAAACGAGAAATGAGAGGGAGAGAGAAAGCAGAGAAAGAAATAGTGGGCGCCAATTGAATAAAAAAATAATATAAATTTTACAATTTGTGAACAGTGCGGTTTCAAATATGAAACCGCACCGTTCATCAATGCCAAAATTTTTAACATTTGAAACTCTTGATGGAGCAAGCTTTTGGGTAAAAAATGCTAAAAAAAAACATCTTTTAGCATTTAAAACCCTTAATGAGAATGCTCTTATTAAATACATTTGACTTTGCTTTTTTGGTTTCTATAGGCGTGGAACATGGGATGAACCTAATTAGTGCTATATGCAAGTAATTTATTCCTCTCCATTAAGAAAAGAAAAGAGAAGAAACAGGAAGCTCCTGTTAACAAGTACTCATGAAGTTTTTGTTTACACTTTTATTTTGCTTTTTTTATCAACTTTTTGACTTGCTTTAGAGGAAACTTTGTTTTACGGGGATAAGTAATTTAGTGGAGATTTGATGAGAGTTAAAAAGAAGAGTAAGTTATTTGTGTTGCTTTTTGACAAACTATAATGTTCTTCTATTCATATTGCTTTCTTTCTATCTATTTATATGTGACTGACGCGCATAAATGCAAGTGGAATCTGTGAACCTTATGACTAATAAAAGCAGTGTGTAAATTGTAAATTATAGCTGAAGAAAGGGTACATCCACCAACTTCTTTGATTGTACCTTATATTTACTCTTCCTTTTTCTAATACAAATCTACAGCACGAACAAATTCTAGGAATTTCCTGAGATTGACTCTTAGTCCGCTCGTTGCCGTTGGGACCGAATAATTGAGCTCTTCTGTTTTATTTCCTAGCCGTTGCTCCACTCCTATAAATATGAAAATTATAATAATTTTATTACGTGATTTTTAAAACTTTATCGTAAAGTGTTTTATTTGGGGGTGGGGGGAAATACATTTCTCCTTTCTATGTTTTGGATAATTCACAATTTCTCCTTACCTTTAAAATCAATCAATTTTCTATTTTAAATTGGAAAATGAGCAAATATTATCAATCTGTTACTTTATTAATTAAATTAATAGTATTTTTTTTTATTCGAGAAATATTCCTTTTTGCTGAGTCTAAAATATCCCAGTTAATAGCAAAATACCAAAGTGCCCTCCTAACCCAACCGTGTAAAATAAAACTACGTAATCTTAACCCAAACCGGTTAAATTTAGCCTAGGTAAATTAAACCCCTACCAAATAAAAACAATTACACTACCTGTGGTAAACAGTAAACTAAACCTACCCGGCCTACAGTATCCTTTATTCAGTTTAACTCAATAACAATATGATCGGTAAGCCATCAACAGCATCACCTATAGCCACCACTGTGAGTGTAGGCGTGCGCGTTACTTGTTGTCTGCCACATCTTCATATCTCTAAGGAAGAACGAAATAACAGAAAAA
>NW_027070999.1:3510-5893 GCF_002906115.3 Quercus suber | reverse complement strand
TCAAAGTCATAAAACACAAGATTATAAAGCGGTTAGAATTGACAGAGAGACTAAATGCTACGCCGGAGGCAGATAAAAGGCAAGCCGAAATTCATACTAGTAAATAGTAACCCATGAAATTAGGAGTAGGGTGCATTGATTTACATCAAAAAATTCAGCATTCTAGATGGAGTTTCTAAATAGAGGCCCCCACTATTGAAATTTAATCAGAAATTAATTCAACTGTTGATTAGTAAACCGCGACTCTTACAAATACAAATGATGTCATGTCACCATAATCTATTGAAAGGATATGAATAATTTGAATTCCTATTCTGAATGTGAAATGAGAGATTGTACAAGAACTTACAACATTTTATTTAAGAGGAAATGTTAAGCCTTAAAAGTATTGGTTTATGAACAATTTTTAAAAATATTTTATAGGAAAATGATAAAGGTATTGGTTTATGAACAATTTTTAAAAATATTTAATAGGAAAATGATAATGGAATTAATTTTATTGACAGCTTTTTATATTTTTCATGAAAGTGGTGTCAAAATTTTATATTATAGTTTATTAATAATTGCCTTAAAAACATGTCAACATGACTCTGGACTCTTTATTAAATGTCACTGTGACCCCAGAGATGTTAAAAGTTAAGACACCTAAAATTAAAGGGTTTTTACTAATGTTTACTCTTAGGGCATAATTAGCAAACCATTTTAGAAAAGTTTTAATGGAAAAATAAAAAAATGATTAACTGTTTTGACAGTTTTTTCAATTCTCCATAAAAACTTTCTCAAAATAAATCGCATGTTAACCAGACCCAAAATTAAATTCATATGTTTAGATTAGAGGATGGTAGTTGGATTTTGATTGAGGTCACTCAACAATAATGGAATTTGAACCCAACAAAATAGATGGTTAATATATGTGTATATGTGTAGGTCACACGTTAATTGGAACCAAAATTAAATTTAAATTTTTAGACAGGGGGATGGTAGTTGGATTTTGATTGAGGTGACCACAATGTTGGAATATTAACTCATTGTTTCACACTCTATGATTCAAATCCATTGTTTCACACTCCATGATTCGAATTCACACGGGTGGAATGAACAAAGTTTTTCTCCAAATTGGTTTGGAGAGAAACTTTTTAAACTTCTTATATATCTTTTTTTTTTTTTTTGTGAATTTTGAAAATCTAACCGTTAAATTTCATATTCCTTATGTTCTTAACATGCATATCAAATTTCGTTCAAATTGGATATTATTTATTATTCAATCAATAAACTTATTTTGTATACATAATTTTAGATCATAAAAATTTGAAATTTTAACATTTGTTTGATGAGATAATAATTAATTTTTTTTTTCTTGAAATTTTACATGCATGAAGAATATAATAAGAACATGCAATTTAACGGTTAAATTTTTAAAATTCACACTCAATATAAAGATATATGAAAAGTTTGTAAAGTTTCTCTCTAAATCTAACTAGTTAGGAGAGAAACTTTAAATGAGTGTTTGGATTCTGCGTTTACGTTTTTGCCATCGCGTTTTGCCTTTTTTTTTTTCTTTTCAAACGTGGTGGAGTAATGCGGCTACTGTGCGGCTAGTTGCACTTGTTAACCTTTTGTCCATAAATAGTGCATTCGTGCACTGTTTACAGACCTACAAAACTCAATTTTTAGCAGCTTTTTCATTAAAAATAAGTCTCATAGTACTATTTATACATTTAAAAATTATTTTATTACAATATTTTCAGTTTTCAATTTTTAATTTTTAACTATATCTAAATGCACTCTAAATATTATAGCTCATTGTTTCCATTCCATGATTTTTTATTTTCTATTTTTTGGGAGAATTTTCAGTCCATAAATATGATAGGACGTGACAATTACCAATATTCCTTTATGTGACAGAAAAAGGATTGTCCTTCCTATACGGTATATTGATGCCTATGCAATTAATGCCTATTTCTCGTGAATAATTGAATATCAGTATTAATATTAAAAAAAAAAAAATCCTTTCATGTGAATAATGACATCTCCCCAAATTGATAAATAGGGGCCACCATTCTATCTATTTCTAAACACCCCCCTCTCTACAACCAAAAAAAAGGAAAACACAAACATAATTTCATTGCCCAACTATCTGAAAGCGCACATTGCACGAAATGATCTTGCTTCTCTGAACTTTATGTTCCCTATACGATTACTACCATTTATGAGGAAAACTTTACATGATTGAAAACCAAGATTAATATCAAAAAATAAAAATAAAAAAATAAAATAAAAACCAAAACAAAACAAGATTTCCATACCCAGCTGGAGAAAGAAAATGAGAGGCTACCTGCCTGGCCAAAATGTTATCAAGAAAAACCATGTCACATCATCTTGG
>NW_027070999.1:0-2468 GCF_002906115.3 Quercus suber | reverse complement strand
AGATGACAAAAATTAAAAAAAAAAATTAGAACTGACATTTGCACCGTGACCATCGTGGCCTATTGGTTTCGTATTTGGACAGGTCCTTTTTAGTTAACCAATTAGCCTACTTCTATAATCGAATCTTTAGACTAGTTGCTTAATTGCTTTTTTGAATATTAACCCTTATTAGTCCCTTATCAAAGTTGACAACACAAACTTATGTCGACAATTAGTCTTCATCTAAATCAAGCTTTTCTAGCTATGGTGGGTACCCCACTCCACTCCTTACACAGAAATGTGGGATATGATATGAAAGAAAGATAACTAAATCTTATCATCAATCCTCCTTTGAAGTACCTGACATCATTGCTCACAATTAGTTGTAGACGTGTAGATAATTAGGTTTTGACGTATGTAAGGATTGCTTGCAAACATTGGTCTCCACTTTCCAATGTATGCAATTCTCCATTTGAGCGTAACCGCTGCGGCTTGCCCATACCTAAAACCAACCATACCCAAACTAATTGAAGGTGAAGTCATGCACGAAACGAAGAAGAAATTTTATACTACTTTTGTTCCATTTTTTTTGTCCTCTGTTCCATTTTGAAATGTCCCAAAATATTGTCTTGTTTTTAAAAATAAAAGTCATTAATTTACTAATGTTCCTATTATACCCCTATTAATTTACTAATTTAATATTTTGATAAATTTTTTTAAGGGTAGTTTTGAAAACTTATACATTTTTAAAAAATAAATAAGACAATAAATAATGTTCTCTTACAAAATTTGACTTTTCAAACAGGACAAAAAAAATGAGACGGAGGGAGTATATATATATATATATATATGGAGTTTTAACTTATTATGTCCATTTCTAATTATTGTGTTTCTTATTATCAAACTAAAACTTCAATCAATTTTTGAAGTAATTTAAAATTGAACCACAAATTTCTTGTTAAGCTATTTTTACTAATTAAGTTAATTAGAACTTACATTTTATAATATTTTATTAACAAAAAAAAAATACATCTCTTCTTCTTAAATGTAGATAAATCTATAAGAAATAATTAAGTTATGAGTTATTGAAGGTAGAAATCACATGCACATGAAATCAAAAAAACAAATCACATGCACATTTCACTTGACGTTAATTCCTAGATAACTACAGTGAACTTATTATGAAAATAGTTACAGTTGGACTTGGGGATTTGAAGAATTTTATATATTTCCGTCAAAAACATCAAGACAGTTGAGTCCCGAGGTTCCGGCTGAAACACCCATTTAGGATTATACCATTTGGTTAAACGTTCGTTAAAAATTCGCTTATTTTGCTAAAATTAAAAACTTGTTGTTGAATATAACATAAATAAAGGTAAAAGTTAATTGAAATAGTACAGTGAGATTTATGGATAATATCAAAAAGTGCAGTGAAACTCATGAATAGTAACAAAAATAAGTTGAATAGTAAAATAAGTTGACAAAAATAAATATCGTCAAACGCACATTAAAAGTTAGTGTATACTTTTTGCCAACTTATTTTACTATTCAGTTTATTTTTACTACTATTTATGAGCCCCATGGTATTTTTTGATACTATTCATGAATCTCATTATACTATTTTAGTTAACTTTTATAGTACTTCTAGTAAAAAAATTTCAATTTCAGTAAAATAAATAAATTTTAAGCAAACTCTTGGTCTGTTTAAATACCATTTATTTTGCTGAATGCTGAAAATAATAAAAAAATAATAATAAATTTACTATTTACTCCTTTTTTTAATGTTCATATTTCTTTACTGATTATATGCATTGATGCACTGTCTGTCCTATGAACAGTAGCTGATCTTAAAAATACATAAACAGTGCACCAGTAGCTGGTATTAAAAATATATATATATATATATATCTGCATTTCAATCATCTAAACCGCACCTTAATGTGTTAAGCAAAAATTATTTTTGCCAGCTTATGTGTTTAGCAAAAATTATTTTTACTAACTTATTTTCATATTCAGTTTATTTTTATTATTATTCATAAACTATACTTTTTAATACTATTCATAAATCTCCTATACTATTTCAATTAAATTTTACTTTTGTTTACGGTATAACATAAAAATTTTAATTTTAGTAAAATAAGCAAATTTCCATCGCACCGTTAGCATCAACACATGCACCAAAGAGCTAGGAGTATATTATAAAGCACAGAAAAAGACTGGTAATCACATTATTGCAGCTCTGGAAATGCAACATCTCTAACTACTACTACATCCGGCTGAATAAGCATATAGTTCATCTCAGACATTCGTATTTTTTTACAGGTATACAACGGGAAAAGCAAGAGACTCAGAACAAAAGTAGACACAGAACTAAGCAACAGAAGAGGAAAAAACAGATTCTGTTGAGTGACCTATCAGCCTGCATTACATGCCTTCTGACCCTTGGACTATTGCTCCCTGCAAGATTGTAAGAATTTGGATAGGTATAT
>NW_027070998.1:0-5904 GCF_002906115.3 Quercus suber | reverse complement strand
CGGTTTCTTCTAACCCTAGCTCAACCCTAGCGGACGCGTCCTGAAAATTTCTAGGGTTAGTTTCCCTTTTGCTCCGGCGCGTCGCCAATTTCGTTATATGACACACAACCGCATCCTCGACGCTTCTCGTTGGCCCTGGACCCTACCGCCCCAATCTGTCCAAAGGGCGTTGGATTCCGTCGCGTACTTGTCCCGCAATCGCAAAAAGTAGCGTAAAAAACAGCGTTTTTGGCCGTATCTCGGCGAATATTGACGCTACAGAGCTCTAGATGCGCGCAAACGACTCGCACGGCGACCATAAATCGACTTCCGGGGATCCTTGACATGATGGTTGATATGGATAGACATTGTCGACGCGCTTTCGATGCCGGTATCGCGGAATTGCGCGCATGCATGCATCACGTCGAATCCAGGAACTCGCTGCTCTTCTACCGGAACGCGCTGCAAGACCGGGAACTGCTTCGCCACACATGCTGCTACTCGTTAGCTCGGAGCCCTGCATAGCTAGGTTCGAGGCGTCACTGCCTCGGCCGAGACGCCACGCCGCACAGTCGCTTGTGCGGTGCTTCCAGGTCCGTGCTGATTCCGGAGTTTGCATCGCCACGCATGCTGCTACTATACGCTGCTACTTTCGGAAGAGCGTGTATCATGTGTTGTGATTCGCACACATCTATACATTCCAGGTCCGTGTTCTGATTCGGTGCACGCTACCTGATGCTCTTCCGCTTGTATGCAGTATGGAGTCTGTACTTGACTGGGCGTCGACGAAGACTTAAGGTAATCCACTCACACCGAGACGTCGAGTTATTGGCTTGAGTTGAAGTCCGCCAAAGCGACCTTCGCGTTGCTGAGTGCGGAGACTGGCTCCCACGTTGCCTCATCGGCATTGTAACCTTTCCAGAGTACCAGATACTGCTGTTTGCCACGGTAGACACGCTTGCGAAGAATGCGCTCTACTTCATAGACATCCGAGTCCGGTATTACTGGCGCGAGTCGCTGTACTGCGCGATGGTCGACCGCACCGATGTATTTTTTTAATTGAGATACATGAAACTCATTATGAATCTTTGTCTGGACATCCTTTAAGTCCAGCACGTACACTAATCGCCCTTTCCTCTCTTTAATAGGGAATGGTCCTAAGTATTTCGACTGTAACGACCTCGGAAGGCCACGTTTTGCGTCCAGAGTGATTCCGTCCGCCTTGAGAAGCACCAAATCGCCAATAGCAAACTCCTTGAAGATCTTGCTCTTATCGTACTGCAATTTCTGTCGCTCGGATGATGCTCGAATATTGTCTTGCGTTTGGCCGAGTACATTGTTGAGATGTTCTGCGAATGTTTGCGAGGCCGGACACTGTATATCGCCTAGCAGCGACGGGACTCCAGCTGGTCGAGGACTCCATCCCAAGTCCGCATAGAAGGGAGTTATGCCAATAGATGAGTGAGCAGTACTATTATAAGCGAACTCGACCGTCGATAGCCAGCTGCTCCAATCGTCTTGATGGTGATTCACATAATTTCTGAGCATATCCTTCAGTATTCTCACCATCCTTTCAGACTGTCCATCCGCTTGCTGATGTCGCGAAGTAGTCAATCTAAGCTTGGTATCCAAACTCGACCACAACGACTGCCAAAATTTGGAAGTAATCAGCGAGTCCCTGTCCGAGTATACAATGTCTGGCAGCCCGTGTTGAGCGTATATAGTAGCGACGAAGATCGAAGCGAGCTGTTTTGCATCCAACGTCGACTTGCAAGCAACAAGATGCACACGTTTGCTCAATCGTTCTACAAAGATGACGCACATGTCCATTCCAGCCTTGTCAACTGGCATCGATGCAAAGTCCATTGTAATCTCGCTCCATCTACGACACGGCACTGGAAGCGGGTGCAGCTTTCCTGGCTGCTTTCCCACGAGTGATTTGTTGCGTTGGCAAGCGTCACAACTATCGACATACTTCTTCACGAACTTGGGTAGATCCGGCCAGTAGTAGTATCGACGAGCCTTCTCGAGAGTCTTCGCAACACCAAAATGGCCTCCCAAGCTGGACGAATCATGACATTGATACAGGATACTCCTCCACAGCTTATCATCTTTTGTAGCTGGAACTCGTAAGCGCTGTCCATCATTATCTCGTAAGAGTAGGAGCTTATCCTCCAAGTAGTATGGCAATCCTGGATCTTGTTCGTCCTTCAACTCTTTGATGATACGCTTACAATTTTCGTCCTGCTGGTATGCGCGGATGACTTGGCCCACGAATCCATTGTTCATCGATGACACTGTAATCGTTTGCATCTCGACATCCAAGTCCTCGCAAGGCCGCTCAATGATGTCGGTGGAAGACTGATACGGGATGGTGGATACATCGACTGGTCTCTGCGACAATGCATCCGCTACTACATTCTGACTGCGTGGAATATGTTTGATGGTGAAACTATGGCTCTGTAGCGTATCCAGCCAGCGAGCCTGGCGCTTCGACAACGTCCCTTGTGTCTGGATGAAAGAAGTCGCATAGCTGTCCGTGTACACAACGAAAGGCTTCGCATCGAGGAAGTACCGCCATTTTTGCAAGCAATGAATGAATGCGAATAGCTCCTGCTCATGCGTCGGATACCTTGTCTGCGCTGGAAGCAGCTGCTTGGATTCGAAAGACACCGGATGCAACAGCCCATCAGCTTGCTTCTGAGCCAAGACGCCTCCTATCGAATTATTTCCCGAGGCATCAAAGAAGATGTAGAAAGTCTCTTCCGGATTCGCCATTGCCAGCACGGGAGCTCCTGTCAGAGCTTCCTTCAGATCTCGAAATGCTTTTGCTTGTGCATCACCCCAGCGGAGCACTGACCGCTCATGGGCCGAGAATCGAATCAATGACTGGAGCGGATACGCTCTCCTCGCATAACCGTTGATGAACCTTCGGTAATATCCGCTCAGGCCAAGGAATCCTCGCAACTCGCCCATCGTCTTCGGGCGAGGCCATTCCGCAATTGCAGTCACCTTCTCCGGATCGCACGAGAGTCCATCTGGCGTAAGCACGTGGCCCAAGAACCCGACGCTCTGCACTCCAAACTCGCACTTCTTCCTGGCTGCATACAACCCATGCTTCTTTAATATCGCAAGGACTTGCTCAACATGCATCGCATGCTCCTCCGCCGACTTGCTATATATAAGAATATCATCCAGAAAGACAATCACGCAGTCGTCCAGCAGCTCCTTGAAGATTTCGTTCATAACTGTTTGAAACGTAGCAGGAGCGCCAGCCAAACCCATCGGCATCACACGCCATTCAAAGTGGCCGTACCGAGTTCTGAAAGCTGTCTTAGCTATATCCTCTTCCGCCATTAAGAGTTGATAGAAGCCCGAGTGTAAATCAACCTTGGAGAACACCTTTGCTCCGCGAAGTCGGTTGAATAACTCGTCTGTGTGTGGCAAGGGATACTGATTGACCGTAGTGCCTGCGTTTAGCTGACGGTAATCGATACACATACGTAATTTGCCTGCCTCCTTTTTACTGACTAGGAGCACAGGTGCGCCAAATGGCGACGTCGAAGGGCGAATCCATCCTTTCTCCAGAAATTCATCCAATTTCTGTTTCAGATGATCCAGCTCCTTATACGACAATCGGATAAGGGGTCTACACGGTGGCTTGCCTCCTTTCCACTCGATATGATGTTTGGGTAACTTGTTTGTATCAGGATTGACTCCTGGGATATCGTCAACGATTTGCGACGCATATCTTGCGACTATCCCATCGAGTCTTTCCATTCCTGATCGTCTTCTTACTGACTCAATACTGTTGATAGATGTCTCCGAGTCTGGAATACTCATGGCGATGCGAAACAACTCTGCGTCCGTTTCCATCGACTTCATGAAGTCCCGTGGTGACATGCGCGTGGACTCGATGTCCTCCTCGTCCAGAACCTGATGTATGCTGACGGAATGCTGCGATATTTGTTCTTCACCCTGGAAGGACATGGTGCAGTCAACCCAGTTGATTTGCGGATTGTGAGCTGTCAGCCAAGTCATCCCCAGAACAATATCGTGTCCACTCCCGTCAGGCATTACAACGTAGGTTGCCTCGTCAACTCGTCCCTGAATCTCGAGACGCAGTCGTACGTAGCCGAGTGATTCAAAAGTTCCGTTCGCTTGCTTGACCATGCCACGAGATCCTCGGATAGCACCGTTCACTCCGTTATTCTGGAGCCATGAACGCTTGACGAATCGATGGCTGGCACCACTATCGATCAAGGCCTTTGCAGCCTTCCCGCCGAGATTCACATCAACTTTCAGTAACTGATGCGACACACCCTTCACCAACATTTCGGTTGTGCTATTGAGCTCAAAAGCACTGTAACTCAAAGCAGACCACAGATAGATATCATTTTCATCTATTTCAGGAGCAAACGGCCCATCCATGCTATCTAAAGTCATCGAATGGTACTCCGTCGCTCGCTCATCCTCGTTCACCTCTGGGGAATCGCTATAGTCAACTTCATCCTCCGAAGCTGACCGGATCTCTTGATCACCACTGACCACATCCAGCGATCCCTCTGTGATGGGATATACAGTTCGGTCATTTCTGACGTCTACTCTTGATCGAAATCGCACAACTGGCTGATTCTTTCGTTCGTTTTGCTCTACGATGCGGACTACCCGACTCGAAGAGTGCACAGGCGCCGCAATCGCCCGAACAAAACTCGACCCACTGTCCATGCTACCATATTGCAAATTTGTATGTTCCGGAACGACTTCGTGGACCAAAAGTTTGGCTTCGCTGCCCTCTTTACATTCCGAGCCACGATGCCCTTGACTACCACATTTACGACAACGATTCTCCGCTTGGATTTTCTTCCACTCGTCGGCCGTCCATTTGTACTTCTTCGCTTTGGACGAGGAGAATGTTTGTGTTGCGTTCATTTCAACATCAACATTAGCCGCGGTTGCTGATGATGTCACTGCGTTGGAGCCTGCAAACGAGAATGCTAGTGCCGACGCCATCACTTTGTCCAAGGTGTCCCAGGAGCTGTATGGATGGTTGACGTACATGTGACGACGTGTGCGCTCCTCCAAACCTTGGATGTACATGAAGATTGCGTCCTGCGTCGTACGATTGCTCAGCTGTTGGTCCAAATGACGATAGCGATTGTTGTACGTTCGCACGTCCTCTTTGGGCGCCTGCTTGATGTGGTAGATGTCGAGACGAAGTCGGATCTGGATATTCTCTAGGCCATAGTGCGAATGAAAGGCATCCACGAAGTTTGACCAAGTGCTGTATTTGCTCTCGTAAGACTCGAACCACGTTCCGGCGGTACCCTTCAGGTGTTGACGGAGCTGAAGTTTCTTGACGTCTTCCGACATTTCCGTCCCGTTGCTTGCGTTGTACAGCAATATGGATCCTTCGAAAGAGCGCAGCCACTCGCGTGGTCCCTCCTTGCCCTCGATTTTGCCGTTCGTTCCGTGACCGTAAAAGGGCGTCGCCTCGAACTTACGCGTCGCGCCGACTTGTCGGCGTAGCATCTCTATCTGCGCCTGAGCCTGCTGCTCATGGAGCGCCAACTGATGGTTGAAGTCGGCTTGTAGAGCTGCGTGCATCGCCTGCATTTCGGCTTCCATGGTTTTGCTTTCGGTAGTTGATTGGTAGACAGTTATGAGTCGGAGCTACCATGTAATGAAAGAATCGTAATCTATTCGATGAAGAGGGGGAGAGAGACTCTCTCGCGGAGATAAGACTCTCTCACTCACGCGTTACACTACTCTGGAGTACCAGAGTACTTACACACCCTTTCTTATTTTTTGAAGTTGGCTTGGGGGTCAGAATCTTCCTTGCAAACTTCGGTTTCTTCTAACCCTAGCTCAACCCTAGCGGACGCGTCCTGAAAATTTCTAGGGTTAGTTTCCCTTTTGCTCCGG
>NW_027070997.1:0-5905 GCF_002906115.3 Quercus suber | reverse complement strand
ATGACATTAATTTCTTAGGATTGCTAAAATCTCAAAATTCTCTCATTGTAATCTCAAAAGGCTTTGATTGTTTCAAATCTAACAGTGTTCACACTTTTTCACATTGTGTTTACACTCTTTCATATCATCATCACATGTAAAATGTGGCATCTTGTGTAAAAGTGTAGACATTGTGTGAAACATTTCACATTTAAGAGTATTAAACAATAATTAGTCAATACTATAGAGTGCTGGTATTCAGTTCAAGAGATGGCTATAAATATCTATAATTATAAAACCATAAATATCTATAATTATAAAAAAGTTCTTACCCTAGTATAAATAAAGGCTCTTGTTCCTGTGGGATATGGGAGAAATGATTGTGGGAGCATCTTATCAACAATTTTCATGACACTGATTCCCAGCTCAAACTCACTACATGTTATATATAGATGGTAAGTAAATCAAATTACAACTTATTCACTTGTGATTTAATTCGAATTTAAGTTGTTTACTTGTGGTTTGTAATTCGGCACTTTACCCACCTGAACTATGTTTTGTTAGGCTTCTATCACTTACCTCTCCATTTTTTGTTAAAAAACACGTTTTACTACAAAAATGTGCACATTTTACTACCTAAACAACCTTGTTCTCTTGCATTTCTTTTTCCCTTACCTCTCAAGGGAAAATCATAAAATGATGCTATAGTCTTAAACTCTCATCTTTCTTTTAAAAAAAATTAAAATTTCAGATAATAATAATAAAGAGCAACAAGTCTTTGTGAAAAAAGGTAATATCTTACAACAATCTTCAGCAACAAGTCTTTAAAGGGGGCAAAAATGAAAAGGTAATTTCACCCCCTGTTAACTTTTAGATAATTATGGACAACACTTTTTGCGAAAAAACATATTACAAAATATGAGCACCGGCCAATGAAGCTTGTGGATTAACATGTACATATAGTGTACCTATTGGATAGAATCCTCGTCCATGCTTCATTGATAACCTCTTATATGAGGAATATGGACTCAATGATGCATCCAGTTTCTCTCCTCCATGATCTCCTGGCCTTGCCCCACAAACATATGTCTTCTACTTGAGGCTTTGAGTCAACTAATTCATCATATTTAAGAGTTCAACATGATGTCAACATAGCATTCAGAAAGGCAAAAGCCATTGACAGTCCTTATTACCAACAATCATTGCAGGAACACTTTCCTACTCTGAAATGGTGAAATCGAATGCCATCTTTGATGATAATCTCATGGTTTCGTACCAAAGACATATATTTTGCAGCAGTGTGACAGTCAGTACACATTCTTGTGTTCTTAATCACCCTAATTGGTGTACTACTTTTCATCTTCATCAGCCCATAAGTAATAGCCAACTTTCACCGGCCAATGAAGCTTGTGGATTAACATGTACATATAGTGTACCTATTGGATAGAATCCTCGTCCATGCTTCATTGATAACCTCTTATATGAGGAATATGGACTCAATGATGCATCCAGTTTCTCTCCTCCATGATCTCCTGGCCTTGCCCCACAAACATATGTCTTCTACTTGAGGCTTTGAGTCAACTAATTCATCATATTTAAGAGTTCAACATGATGTCAACATAGCATTCAGAAAGGCAAAAGCCATTGACAGTCCTTATTACCAACAATCATTGCAGGAACACTTTCCTACTCTGAAATGGTGAAATCGAATGCCATCTTTGATGATAATCTCATGGTTTCGTACCAAAGACATATATTTTGCAGCAGTGTGACAGTCAGTACACATTCTTGTGTTCTTAATCACCCTAATTGGTGTACTACTTTTCATCTTCATCAGCCCATAAGTAATAGCCAACTTCTCAGTGTGACTAAGCAGCACCTTATCCTTCTCAACCTCATCTACGTTCTGATATACACAGCTGATGTCAGGCACATATCCCAGTTTCTTCATCTCAGAAACCAAATTATATAACTCAAAATATATCTCTCCTGCATCGGGATGTGGCTTCCCTTCTGCAGAGAAAAAATGAATCTTGCAATCGATTTGTATCCAGCTCCACACTTGGAGGTTCTTTACCCCTAAAACACCCATCAAGTCTTTAACACGCTTCACGTCCTCCCATCTGTTTGAAATGGCATATAAATTCATCATAAGAACATAATTAGCAGAATTATGTGGTTCTAACTCAAATAGTTTCTTCGCTGCAAATTCTGCATACTCAATGTTATTATGGATTTTGCAGGATCCAAGAAGAGCACCCCAAATGGTAGCATCTGGCTTTAGTGGCATATTTCGAATGAAATCCCGTGCTTCATCAAGATAACCAGCTCTCCCTAGAAGATCTACCATGCAAGAATAATGCTCAATTGTTGGGATTATATTATAATACATGCTCATACCATCAAAGTATTTCCATCCTTCATCAACTAGACCTGCATTCTTGCAACCAGAGAGGATAGCTGTAAAGGTTATAGAATCTGGTTGGACACCCACCCCACACATCTCATCAAATAGTGAAATCACTTCTCTTCCAAAGCCATAAATGGCAAACCCCATGATCATGCAATTCCAAGAAGCTAATGTTTTGTTCTGAATCTTTTTGAAAACCTTGTGGGCATTTTTTAATTTTCCTGACTTACTATACATGTCGATAAGTGCAGTGCCTACATATATGTCTTCAGTAAAACCATCTTTTACACTGAGACAGTGTATCTCTTCACCCTTCTGTAACAAAGATAGTCCTGCACAAGTTCGAAGTAAGCTGGATATGGTGGCTGAGTTGGGTTTGATACCTTCTTCCAGCATTTGGATGAAAAACTCAAAAGAGTCCCTATAGCTTTCATTCTGTGAACAGCCTGATATCAGAGCAGTCCATGATACAACATTAGGTGTTAATCCAAAACTTCTGATGCGATGAATCACAGCCAGAGCTTCCTTACTGCAACCCCACATTGAATACCCAGAAACTAGGCAATTCCATGTCACTAAATCGGGTTTGATTCCTTCCTTTTTCATTTGGCTCAATAGCTTTTCAGCATCTTCAAAAAGCCCCTTGTAGGAATACCCAGAAATTAATGAATTCCAGGCAAAAATACTTCTGTTCTTCATATTGTTAAAAACCACGCGAGCATTAGTTAAGCAATTGTTCTTCACATACATGTCCAACAATGAAGTTCCTACATATACATCATTGTCAAGCACATTTCTTATCACATAGCCATGAATTTCTTTCCCCATATTAATGAAGCCCAGTTTGATAACTGCTTTAATAACACTGGTGATAGAGCCTGAATTCAGTCTCAAGCCCACACCTTGCATTCTCTGCAAAATGTTTAGGACTTCTTTATATGAGCCATGAAGAGAATGGCCTGACAAAAGGCAATTCCAAGTTACAATGTCTGGTCTTACACCAGAAACTTCCATTTCATGAAAAAGATTCCTAGCATCATTCAAACAACCAAGTCCAGCATAACCTGAGATAATTGAGTTCCATGAAGATATGTTACGATCTCTCATTGACTCAAAAACTATCCTAGCTAGTTCAAGTCTGTCATTTTTGGAGTACATGCTAATCAGTGAATTGCAAATCGATAAATTGAATTCAAGTCCACATCGTAAAACAAACCCATGAATTTGCTTTCCTTCATTGAGAGCTCCCATTTTAACACAAGTTTGCAGTACTTTCACAATTGTTCCACCATAGACTTTCCCACCTGACATATTCATATCCCGAAATAACTCTAGAGCTTCCATCCATCTTTCATTCCTCAAATTTGCCATGATAACCTCATTCCACAGGGGATCTTCCGTATCCGGAATTTCGTCAAACACTTGATTTGCACTCTCAATGCCCCAACAACTCCCATAAAAGTTTATCAGTGCAGAGTTCAAATACAAATCCAAGACAAAGCCCCTCTTGATCAAACAAGCATGAATCTCCACTCCAAGCCACAAATCCATTAACCTGGCACAAATTCTTAAAACCAAGGCCAGAACTTTACTATCAAACACCACTCCTCCACCATGAAAGTCTCTGAAAACCACAAGAATATCATGAATATCACCACCAAAACTTGTAAACTCTTGCAACAAAGAATTACAATCCCATATAAGATGGTTTCTGGAAAAACCCAGAAAGAGTATTACCATTGCAGCCGACTCAAAATCGCCAAATTCTAAGTAATATGTGATCAAACTCTTTCCAATGGTATCCCAACTGGGTTTGTTAGACAATTTTATGAACTGGGCATGCACTGCTTTCACAGAATTCAGAGATGTTATCTCACTGATCATGCTCGAGGAGACTTTCCACGAAGAGGAAGGAAGAGAAGCAAGGATTGGAGTTTCAGGAGAAGTAGTGCCTGTGACAGAGTGAGCAAGAGCAAGAGAAGTGAAGGACTGGCTTTTATGTGGCTTGTGGTTGTGGTTGCGAGTGAGTGTTGGGTTTTGAAGGATATGAGGGTTAAGGTGGTGAAATGGAGCCATTTTGTCCATGGAGGTTTGGCTTTTGAGAGAACTGGTAAGAAAGTAAAGGTAGTCTGGTTGGGCTGATTAGCCTTAGCTTTAGCTTTGAAGAAATGGCGCGCTGGGAGAAGAGGAATTTTTGGTTAGCGGGGGATGGATGGTATGAAAAGACTGATAAATATAGGCATAATTGTGGATAAGGTTTATATTTTATACAATTATCCTCGTTCTTAAGGCTTTGTTTGGAGAGCTGGAGGTTCAGGTTCAAATCTTGCAACGAAAAGCGTCTGGGAAAAAAGTTTATGTTTTCAGCTTATACTCACTAGCGTTTTCGATGGGGCTAGGTGCACAGCTATGGTTCATTTGGATCTTTTGCTCCAGCAAGTCCAGGTCCAGCGAATAGAGTATTACTATAGTCATGCTCAGGTAGAAGATACTATCTCAAGTTGTTCTTTTCTACCATTTTTTTTTCATAATAAAAAAACAACAAAAATGTGCTCTTGAATTGAGTTGCAATAGTTACAAATTACAAATTACAATCCGCTTCTGTTTCATTAACACAGCGACAACGACAATAAAAAGGAAAACATAATGTTTTTATTCATTTAGAAAGTGGAAACAAAAACGAAATCAAAATGTTTAGGGTATGTTTGGTAACTGTTTTTTCCCCTTATTTTTTGTTTCTAAATTTTTTTTTCTATTTTTGAAACTAAAAAACTTGTTTGGCAATCCAAAATGAATAGAAAACAAAAACTGTTCTCAAAGTTCAATTTGTAAAAGAAACTAAAAATAGGCAAAATGCTATTTTCACTTTCTAATTTTCAAAAGTTAATGAAAACACGCATTTAATTTATAAATTTATCTCATTTAATGAGTTTGCATTAGAGTTCAAATCCTAGTAATAACATATTTTAGTATTTTTTATTTTTTTCCTTCAAAAAACTATTTTTTTTTTTTAATTTCAACTAACTAAACATGTTTTTTATTTTAAAAATACAATAAAATTTTTTTTCTTTATATTTCCAAAAATAAGTTTTTGAAAATAAAAAATAAAAACTGTTACCAAACATAATCTTATATTTTTTCCATCCTCCAAGCAAAAAAAAAGCCATCCCTGTTTTAAATTTTTATACACAGCCGTGAGTATATGTAGTACAGTTTAGTTTTTGTTTTGGTAACTAATAAATGAAATGAATGGATGAGATTTATAAGAGCACCCACATCAATGGATGGAAAATCATGTATAATAGAAAAAGCCACAATTTTTACACATTTTGTCTGAAAATTGCTCCACATCAGTGCTTCCAAAATCTTGTATAATCATGTATATTTATCCACGAGCTACAGTAACCGTGGATATATACACAATTACTATAGCATGTGTATATAATATTTTAATAATTTCTGATTCGCTTTTTTTTTTTTTTTTTTTTCTCTCTCTTCTCCCTCTGCAAAACTAAC
>NW_027070996.1:0-5931 GCF_002906115.3 Quercus suber | reverse complement strand
ATTCAGGAGACCAAACACTCTTAGAAACAATAATTCTTGTGTAACAAGTCATAATTTAACTTATCAAATAGATAATTTGGAAATCAGTGAAACCTAGTACATAGAGACAGCAAATAAAAATTTTGTCAAACACCATTTGTAGGCTTGGATAAGTTAAATTTCTTTTTCTTTAATGCAAAAAACTTCAATTTAGGGAGCAAATAGGTCATAAAATTTGTAGTTTAGTACCTTTCCAGAATGTAAAGAGCATCTGAAAAGGCATTAAGAGTGTGTGCATGTGTGTGTGTGACAAAGTCCAATATCCATCATTGTGTTTGATATAATTAACTCATTATGCATGTAGAAATTTGAGAAGTAATTCCATTGACCTACCCAACAGAAAGAAGAAAAACACATCCCAACATAGAGCCATGGTACTAGAACTCCCGAGATATCACTTCCTTCAAAACATAGTACAGAACCTGGCAGGCGTGGTAAGTTGTTTAGATTCCAACCTGACATTGCATACTCATCCAAACCACTTTCAGTTACCATGGAAGATGCCTTAGGAAATCCACTTCCAAATGGTCCTGTTTCTAAGTCAGCTCCATATATTACCTGGAACACGGCAAAACAGAAATTCACATCTTTTCATAAATAGACATACAAAAAGTAAATGTAAGAGCAGAGTATATTCTAATTCCATACCTCAACTTCATTTGTGGTTGCTCAACTATCCGCCAGTATTCACCCTCAATATCGTCCACAGAGGGTTCGCATCCTTTTTGCTTTACAGTTCAACAAAGTTTAGGTCCTCCTTAGCATTCTTCATTCCAAAGTAGGACTCCTTAAAATAATCAGCGTATTTCTGAAAATCTCGAAGTGTGAGGTCTGGTCCAGAATGAAACCCAAACTTCTCATCAGTCTCTGAAGAAACATTAGCTTCAGAACTACAATTGGCATGTCTCCTGGTTGTTCCAATTCTAGAGTGCTTCCTTCGTTTTCGCTTCCGGCTTCTGTTTTTCTTTCTCATGGGCTCCCTATTTTGAAGCAAGTCAACATGCTGGGTACGTGTAGAAAATTTAGCAAGTTCCCATTTATCTTTCTCTTTAAGAGGCAGGGTGGAATCCAGGAAGATGGAGGAACAATCCGACATATGCCATATGGTTCTGCCTTCGGACGTATCTTTGCTATGTAACCAAGTGTATCTTCAAATTCCTGATATAAGAAGAATGATATGAAATTAAATTGAAAAAGTATACTACAGCCAAAGAAAAATTAACGATGACATCAGATCCCTATTTATTGACAGAAGAATACCTCAAGAGAAGGATAAAATACAGGTGCTTCATCAATGAGAGGCCTGCATGCTCCAGCTGGATCCCATCTGGCTGATATCTGCAACATGCCAAAAATTATTGACCATATGTGACAAGAACAAAAGAGAATGGTAGTTTTGTAAAGTTCCTCACAGTAGAGTAAGAAATAATTTAGAAGTGGTAGCACAGACTCCAAAATCAAACAACCTCAAAAAGAAAATGCACCAATTTGAAAAATATGTACAAGAAAAATAGGAACCTTTTTGGCTTATGCCAATCTGGTTCCTTTCCAAACTAATCAAGAAATGCAATCCAATAATGTAATGTTTCAAAAGTTAAACTTTATACCGGTCTTAGCTTTCTCTAAAACTATTATCCAATACCTCATGTTCATGTATATGACTACATCCTAGACCTGACTAAGTTTGTTGTCCTAAACCTATTGTTTCATCAACTAAGGGGTAAAACCCAATTTTGCTTTCTATCCCCTCACACTGTTTGTGAATAAAAACCCAGTCCTGAATAAATTGATAATACAATTGCCAAACATCAAACACTTTATAGCATTGTCAATGCAGCATGGAGCAACAAAACAATATTTGACAGATAATCTTCTGTATTTAACTTAAATTACCGTTTGAAAACTTGTCTGTATGTTGCAACAAACATTTTCCATGTTTTCCAAATTAATCTCTAAGGAGCTCACATTTTATAATATGAGACTCCTATGTAAACCTAGGAAAGACTACTTTACCTTCACACCTCACCTTTTTGAAAAAAGTTTGATGCTGATCAAATATACATGATGAATCCTACAAAGCCTACAAGAAGGTCAATTTATAACCTAAGATCTAATGAGCATTAGTTTTTTTTTTTGTGAAGGAATGGATAACAAAGTATCATACTCCTCAACACCCAGAATTAGATTACTGTGCACAGTTATCCCATAGCCAAACAAAAATTTAAAATAAACAAAAACAAAGGATCAAACTTGCAATGTGTTGAGGCCTGAGGATCAATCATAAGAGAGGTAATCAAAAGACATGAACAAAAGTAAAACATAAAAATATTCTGATCATGTGAGATGGATGGATAAAACAGATATTTTGGATAAATAGGTTCAACCCAATAGAAAGAATAAGAAATCTAACCTGTTTGATATGAGATTCTGCTGCAAAATTGAACTGTGCCATTGGCTACAATTACAAAAAATGCAAACCCTAATTTACCAACTATTCCTGCAGAAATAGACCCCATAATGAGCAACCCAAATAAAAAAATGCTGAAACAATTAATCAGAAACAGTTTTTCATTCTTTACTATAAAAAAAAAGACTCAAAATTTAGATAGAAAAAGAAGGCTATCAATATCAATATATACCCAATTCCCAGAGCTTCAATAGCAGCCCCCCAAACAACAGTTTTGTTTCTTGCTTTCTGAATCAATGCAAACTTCAACCAAAAAATAAAATCCCATAAAAGAATGAATAAAAATATAATCTTTATAAGAAAATTCAATAAACTACAATTTGAAAAAAAATAAAATATTTTCTTCAACCCCACAAAGAAAAAAAAAAAGAATGCAATCTGATTTTTCAAATTAAAAAAACAAAAGGGAATTGACTTAGTAAACAAAATAATTTAATTAAAGAAAGATGATTAGTGGCAGCAATAACAAGAATGAAAGAATGTGAAAACACAAATAAATAGTATGAAAAAAATAATAATAATAAAATAATGGAAACATGAAAAAGAATAAAAGAGAAAAAAGAAAAAGAAAGCAATGGGCACCTCAGGTTTTTTAAGGAGGTGTTAAGATTGAAAGACGTGTAAAGTGTAGTTTGTAGTTGAACACTTCTTCTCTCTCTCCTTCTGCCTCGGCTCCTCCAATTTATATGTATTGTCAATGTAAATAAATACTACTATATAAATAGAATAATACGTTTTATTTTTGTTTAGGCCTTTAAAAGAAGAATAATAATAAAGTGGGATTTGATTAAATGAGTCCTTTTACTGATTGATTAGGAGTCCTAATCCTAAACACCTTCTATCTTTTAGGAATTTAAAAAAAAAAAAATCTAAGCAGACGAGGAAGTTGAATATTTTTTAAGATTATTATAAAAAAATAGAGGTTAATAATATATTTTTCTATTTTAGTGTTATTTCTAGTCATAGGAAAGAGAGAGAGTCAAACGAACCCGCTAAAACGCACGCACGCACGCACGCACATAGTATTTAACGGAAATAAAACGGTGTGCGTCACAATCGAACCTTGTATTCTGGTTGTTCTATAGTACTATTCCTCAGCCGTTGTAACTTGTAACACAAACTAAGCTTTTTATTTATTTATACCACTTTTACTTTTTTTTTTTTTATTTTATGGAAAAGTATAGGAGCACACTTTGTCATGCATCAATAGTGATTGTATTTCATTAAAAAAAAATAGTGATGGTATTGTCCTGCTTTTCACTAGAAGTGTTTTTTTTTAGTTTCAAATTAAAAAATTAGTTTATTTTACTATTTAACTTATTTTTTGTACTATTTATGAGATCCATTGCACTTTTTAGTATTATTCATGGATCCCACTGTACTATTTCAGTTAACTTTTACATTTATTTATAGTACTTTCAGCAAAAAAATTTCAATTTCAATAAAATAAGCGGATCCTAAACAGACCTTAAATACGAATTGTGGATGATTATGTAAATGATTTAATCCAATCACAAATTGACAATTAATAAAGTGTGTGACCACTAATCAATTGTTATTTTAATTTACCTTTAAGGTCCGAGTTTGCGTAACTTTAGGTCATCTAAGAACACATACTTAGAGCATTTGCATTAGTCAATGCAAAATAAAAACAGCGATTAATTTTACATATTTAAGTTCCAAAATCACCAATATTAGTTAAGTTAAAGATATGTAAATTTGCTAATTTGCTATAGTAATCGTGTAAATTTGCACGGACATTATTCATTTTATATTTAGTTTTATATTCTTTTTTTTTACATATTACGAGAGTGAAAGAGTGGATAATAATTGTTTTGAATAAAGAAAGAAAAATAATTAAAAAATAAAGAAAAATTGATATTTTAATGAAATTAAGTGTAAAATAGATATTACGATATAGGTGCTTTTGAAAAGTGGTTTTGCAAAATAGAAAAAGTAAACTCTTTGGCTAAAATAAATACAATTTTTTGCATTAACTGATGTGAATGCTTTTCCATTTGAGAATTGTTTATTTTTTGTAGTTTATCTTCATCATGTGAGACAAAAAGTATAAAAATAGTTTTTTTTTTTTAAATAAAAAACTAAAATTTAAATTATTTGAAATAAAATTGAGACAAAAAGTAATGTGGAACCTACAAACAAACATAAAATAAACAAAAATCTAGCTTATAATGATTTATGTGGAAGCAAGAAATTAACCCAAGCTTAATTACTTGCTTGAAATCACAATTGATTTCTATTAAGGGTGCAATACAATCCATAACAAGAAATTTGAATAAGAACTAGATAACTCTCTACTGTATAAAATTGTGTCCAAGACTTTATTTATATAATTTGTCTATTACATTTCTCACTATGTGTTTCACTCTTCTCTTTTTGGGCTTCTATCTCTTTCTCTAATCCTTCTAAAACCGCCTTCATTTGTCTGCGTTCTTTTCTTTTATACTCTCCCTCTTCCTTCTTCTTTATTCTTATCCTTTGCTTAGTTCTCTTCATTTTCTTCTCTAGCATGTGCCATAGTAGGTGTTGTCCTGGTGTAGTTGGGCAGCTTTCTATCCCATTAGACTCTTCTTTTCTTGAGATTATGATGAACAAAAACTTTTGTAGCCTTTTGTTTTATTCTAATAAGTTATCCATTGCATTAAATGCAACTGTGTCAAGTGGACTGTTGTAGATTTATCAACAAGATCTGGAGGGCATCCTCGAATATCTTGCAAATACCTCGACAGGATGCTTTGGTAGCTTAAAACATAGACTGGCGTGGGTAGTATAGTCAATAGGTTTTCACCTCGGATGACTCTAGTGATTTACTCAAGCTCGGACCAAGGATGATAGGTCCTATTTGGTCGGATTCCAAGGTTCGAGATCTTGAGGGCATTTCTAATGACTTCTTGTATAATCTTTGGTCTGTGTTTCGGAGTATGTATCTCCATGGTTAGGCTTCATATCTTGGAATGATATGTTCTTGACTCGTTCTAATCTAAGGCCCAATGCTTACTTGAGTTTTATATACCACTCCTGTACAACACACTTACTCACACTCTTGTCAAATGTCACATTTTTTTTATTAGATTCTTGTCACAATTTGTGTTTCGGGGTGCTAATTGATAATTAATTACATTATTTATACATTAATCTACTACTTTAAACGCTAAAATCACTAATTTAATTGATATTGAAACAAGTTGGACAAAATATACATACACACTTTGGATTTTTTTGGTGAAAGTAACATCATTTGGATCACTACATACCTTTAGTGCGATGATCACTCTACAAGTATAAGTGTTTGTAGGGTGTAGAGGATAAGAGTCGGACTTCAAATTTTCAGGAAAAAATTTTACACACATACACTTAAATTAAGTTAAAGTAAAATTTCTACCTTGTAAAAAAAAAAAAAAAAA
>NW_027070995.1:0-5939 GCF_002906115.3 Quercus suber | reverse complement strand
GTGTGAGCTAAAAAAAAAGTTGGAGTCTTTGTTGGTCTTTCCTCATCAATTCAAGAGGTTCTTCTTTAATATTCTACTGCCCAAATGTTTGATTGAATTTACTGTATTACTCCTAACTTCATGTGTGAGCTACAAAAAAGTGGGGTCCTTTTTAGTCTTTTTGTCGTCAATTGTAGAGGTTTCTTGCTCTATATTCTGCTGCCCACACGTTTTTTTTTTTCATGAAATTACTAAGATACTCCTAGGTGCATGGGTGCTCTTCAAGTCTGTGAGGGCCCTTTTTGGTATTTCCTCTATCACATCTGCCACGTAATCTAAAATTAACAAAACATCATTTTGGTCTTTACATTTTAGAATTAAAGTCCATTTAGTCCCTACATTTTGGTTGCAGTCAATTTGGTTCATGTTATTTTCAACTTACAATTAATTTGGTCCATACCGTTAACTCACTAACGAAAAATATCTACGTGGCAAACAGTTTGCATTATTGGCATATTTAATATTTAAATATTAAATAAAATGTTGACGTGACAAAATTTTAGTGGCTACATCAATCTTAGATGGTAAGAAAACTCTACATAAGCTTTCTAAAAAATAATTTTCTTTTCTTTACCAATTTTGTTCCTATCTTTATTTTTTTTTTTTTAATTTTATTACAATTTCTTTTAGTCAAACACCCATTCGCACACCAATCTTTGACAACCAAGTCCTCCGTAGCACCTAAAAAATCTCCTCCATCATAGATTTAGGAAACCCATGTGAGAGACAGAGAGCAGGAGCCTTGTGTTTGGAGAGAATCAAAAATAAGTGATAAAGGGTTAGATTTAAGTTTGATTGTGAGAATTGAGGGTTTATTCGAGGAAATGGGAGAGATAGAAGCCACTAACGTTAGCCATGGTGGTTGAGAGAGAGAGAGAGAGAGAGAGAGAGAGAGAGAGAGAGAGAGAGAGAGAGAAGAGAGAGAGAGAGAGAGAGAGAGATTAAAAAATGAAAAAGGAGCTTCGGCGGTGGCGAGTTCCATGCAGATTAGTGGACAAAAGAGGCGGATGCTTGTGCTGTGGTGGTGGTAGTAGTGGCGGCAATGAGCATATGTAATCCTCATCTACTTTCGAGACCATCATTCTCTTTAATTTTACATTTACAACAAGTGAAGGGGGTTTGAACTTTGAATACAAGTGTTTAATGTAATTAAAACAATTTTATTGTGTTACAATGCTTTCTTCTCTTTTTTTTCTTTTGGATAGGAAGTTACATGGCTCTTAATCTTTTTTTTTTTTATTATTATTATCAAACGTATCCCGGGCAAGGCGCAGGTTCAATAGTAGTGTTTTAAAAGAGGACACCAAATGGCAATGTGGACATGTTTCTTGTTTGAGCAAAAAGATAAACAAAAAATACCATGGACATGATTCTCAAGTAAAAGACAATAACTTGGACTTTTACTGATATTTGTTGAGGGCAACCATGTCGTATATAAAGTTCATTAAGAGCATCAGCATTGGCGGTGTCAAAAATTTAGCAATTTGGCATCACAATTCAACACAATAAAATAATATATCTATTATAACAACAACAACCACCACCACCACCATCACAATAAAATAATATAACTTTTAATAAGAAATTGTTTTTTTTTTTTTACCATCTTAGCTATAGTGCACAACCATCTTTGGCTGTGCACGTTAGCTCAATAGCCAAATTTTTTGGCTCTCTCAACCATTGCGCAGCATGCTTTTTAGTATCACAACTAAATGCTCTAAAGAGCTTTCCTCGTATAGGTGGTAGGTAAGCTCATGGACCATTTCTTATTTCCATAGCATTCACATTGGTTTAGTGGTGTTTGAAAGTAGAATAGATTTCAATTTATGGTGTTCATCCTGTGATGATTACTCTTTATCAAAATAAGATACCCATTAATTTTCTGTGTAAATAACAAGGCGATTCTTGCCTTAGACGAGTTATACGACCTCGTAAGGCCTAACTTAAGGAAGGCCTCCAAATTTTAATTAATTAGGTTTTTTTTTTAAAATTAATTATGTAAAATAAATAATAAAACCCGAAATCATGACCAAAAAATTAGGGGGAAAAAAAAGTGAAAAAAAAAAAAAAAAAAGAAGAAAAGAGCCCCAATGCAATGTAGAACAATAAATTATACCTGAAAATATTTTATAAAAAAAAAAATCTTTGTGACTAGAAACTCAAATCTCTCTCTCTCTCTCTCTTCTCAACAAAACAAATAAACATTAAAAACCAAAAAATAAAAGGCTCAAACCTCTTTTTATTTTTATTTTTTTGGCACACAACTACACATTGCTAGAAAAAATTACTTTTAAAAAAAAAAAATCTTTCTTCGTATTTGCTGTTGCTGCTCCCGCGTTGGACTCTCTCCATAGCCATTTGGATTCTCTTTTGGTATTATGGATTGAGGGGGAGGAAGGGGAGTAGAGTAGAGTAGAGCTGGCCCAAAATTAGCCTATTTTTAGCCAACTCTACTCTACTCTACCTCCCTCCACTCCTCCTCCCTCCCCCCAATCCAAACGGGCCGTTCAAGTTTGAGGTTTTTCAGATCTATTTGCTTGCTACTTGTTTTAGTGTTTGTTTCTTTACTTTCTCTCTTTTTGTTTCTTTAGTGATAAGTGATGCAGTACCAATGCAGCTTCAGCCTTTACTTTATATGTGGAAGATGGATAGTGCACCACTTTTATTCATTCTATACGTTCATATCCTAACTTTTTTTAAATACTAGTATTATACCCGTATGATGCACGGCTTAATTAAAATTTATATATGTTGAAACTATATTAATAATTTGTGAGTCACACAATAAAAAGAAATTAATTAATTTTGCAACATGTATAAGTACATATACTGAGTCACTTTGTGCATACATTGTGTGTAGTATATAAATTTTGCAAATATTAACATAAAATTATGAATATATAATCAAAAAAATATTTAATTTATTTTAAATTACTTGAAACATTTGGTAATAGAATTTGAGGTGAAATATTAAAATTGAGATTAAATCACATCATTATGATTACTTATTATATATATATAATTAACATAAAAATTATTTATTCAAAACAATATTGAGAAACGTATCAGCGTTTGATCTTTATAGACATTGTTTTTTTTTTTTTTTTTTTTTTTTTTTTTTTTTTTAAGTGTAACGTAATAGAGTTAATTTAATTAAACAAATAGCATATTCTATCATTTTTACCTCTTCTTCCATATTGGAGAGTTGTGTAGCAACCAGTTTTTTTTCTCTCTCTTGCTCCCTCTGTTTTTATGCCTTGCATTTGATTCTTTGGCATATTTGTATGCTTATTTAGACTTGAATATTTGCAAGTTCTGTTGTGTCTCCAACTTGAGTGTCCAGCATGTGTCTGAAATATTATTTTTCCATTTATATCAATAAGTATTTATATATATTCAAAGTTAACCAAGAGTAAATATATAGAATTATTGGCCTAATATTTGGAAATTCACATGCTTTTATACATGTCACACCATAGTTTTGGTTCATATTTTTTTCAATTTTAGGAGACTCATATCCATCAGCATTGATCTTTTAAATATAGGTTGTGCAATAAAATGTTATGTCCTACAAAAAAAAACATGTGGTAAATGTTATTATTCTAACACAAATCTCAATATTAACCCCCAAAAAAAAAAATTTCCTAACATATTCTTTTTCAATCTTTATAAAGGTCCAAATTAACAAAATGCAATGACTCAATTTTTTTCTCTTTCTCATAAAGGCTGAATTCGGATTCTTCAAGATTGTATTGAAATACAACATATTAAAATAGTCTTTTGGTGAACTATTTTAGTTCACAAAATACTATTTTAAAAAAATATAAATAAATTGGGCATATAAAAATTGAGAAATATTAGAATTGACATATTTTAAAATTGATATCCATTAAGCAAAGTCTCAAAAATAAAAATTACAAATATTAATATATACTTAAATACAATCACCATTAATATTAGTAAATAGGAATAATAGTAATAACATAAATAATGTTAATAAAGTTACAAAACAACAAATAATCCATCGTTGTTCTCCCTTTTGGGAATAAAACGTGATGTGCTAGGAACATGTGTGTGTGTGTTTAACGTATATAGTGTTGTGGGCTTTAAGCCTAGTTAGGTTACTTGTATAGCACACATATTTACTTGTATAGCACACATATTTACTTGTACTGCACACATATGCCTCCTATATAAAGACACTTATGTACATTCTTTTATCAAGAAATACAATACTATTACATTCAGTATTTCTAACATGGTATTAGAGCCACTGCTCTAACCTTTTCTTTGCAGTCTTGTTTTTATTAGTGTCACTATTCTCAACATCGCTTCTGCCGTCACAACCGCTGTTGCAGTCTTTTGCTGTAGAACCTCCGACGCCTTTTAGCCGTCATCCTTAGGTTCCGGTCCTGCAGCCGCCGTCGTTGAGAAGTCCCGCACCACACAAGACCACTACACTTATCATTTTCGCTGTTCATCTTACTCCGAAAAGAATTTTTCAGGTACCACCAGGGACGGAACCAGGATTCGAACCTGAGGGGGGCAAAGCTTAAAACAAAATTTTTTTTTTTTTTTTATGAAAATAAAAACTAACATTTATTTCATATTCAACAAAATACTACATATAAAATAAGTGTTTCTTAAACATTTCAACACATTTATCAAAATGGAACTTGACGCTATTTAAGAGGAGATCCAAAAATATATATATTTAAGGGCAAATCTTAATTTTTCAAATTACATATATATACCAGTTTTTTTTTTATATTTAATTGGGGGCTATTAGGACCAAAATTTAAAATTTCAACATATATATATACATATACTAGGTTTTTTTTTTTTTTTTTTTTTTTTTTTTTTTTTTTTTTTTTTTTTTTTCGGTTTTTGGGGGGGGGGGGGGAGGGGGCAATAGCCCCCCTGCCTACTGTAGGTCCGCCCCTGGGTACACAGTGATCGTCTCACCCCGATCTACTTAATCGTGGGAAACCTCGTCGTCATTAGAGCTTACATGTGCACACGCGCCTCCAAAAGATTCTGCAGACAAGATCACGCACTACACGCGCCGTCAACTCGCTGTCAGACCTATTCACATGTCGCACGTGCCGTCAGACCAATTCACGTGCCGCCACGCGCGCTTACATGTGCCAGTTCTGCACTTGCTGACGTCAGCCCTAGGTGATGTCATTTGCTGACATCATCGTCCACATCTGCTGACGTCACCCACCACGTCAGCTGACGTCATCTGTTGACTTGAGAGCGTTGACCGTTGAACTTTGACCAGTGTTGACTGTTGACTTTTTTTACCATAGTTGACTTTTGCAGTTCAGGTTCTCCTTACCTAGTTTTTCGCGTAGATTTCATTTTTGCGGTCTGTTTTGGCATATTTTGCTTCTAAATGAAGAATAAGGATAGGTCTTCTTCTTATTGCAACAATCGTTGCGGCCAATCTATCAAACGTTTTTTTGCAAATTTTGCAAACGTTTCGGCCACAATATTGAGACTTGCTATCATCGCAACAAATCAATTGTTTCAATTTCTGCTATTACTGTTGCTAACACTGAGAGTGTCCCACTAATGACTCCTGTCTCTATAGTCTAAGTCTTCTGGATCACTTTCTCACTTCCAGAGATAACTTATAAATATCATCGCCAATGTCATACGTATGGTTGGTATGTATCTTATTCCTTTTCTCTCTCAGCTTTATCGGTATGTCTCCTACCTCTTGGCTTTATGGATCTGCTTGTTGCAATCACATGACATCTCTACTCGTCCTTATTTTCTGACCTTAAACCTGCACCACACCCTTTTAATATTTGCACAACAAGTGATTCCACAATGTTTGGTCATAATATAGGTTCAGTTTCAACCTCTAACCTCTCAGGTCTTGAAGTCTTTAA